>NC_057875.1:3130000-3430000 GCF_019740435.1 Gambusia affinis | reverse complement strand
GCTATTTTTGGTCTAGTTTCTGGTGTATTTCTTAGTACACTTGAAATAAGACAAAACTAGCTTACAGGTAACTTTTCAGCAGGATATGAGTTTGTTTCAAATAATTCCTTAATACTGATGAAAAAGTGCTGGTTCTCTTGGCAGATTATTTGATTTACAACACGGGAAAATTAACAGTGAATCAAATCTGCCAATAAAACTTGTAAGTTTTCATCAATACTAAGGAATTATTGTATATCTTGCCAAAACATTACTTGTAACTTGTAAATAACTTTTCACCAAGAAAAGTTACTTATTTGCATTAGAAAATAAACCAGAGATACTTGGTGAGATGCAAGTAAAAATTGTTCTCACTACTTCAAGGTATTTTTACTAAAAGTAAAAAGTAGCCATTCAATAAATTACTCAAGTAAAAAAAATATTTGGCAAAAAGTCTACTCAAGTTCTGAGTAACTGATCAACTTATCAATCATTTTATATTTAAATATGAGATCATAAGACAGACCAAGATACAAAGTGGAAATTTTGCTACTTTAAGAATGAAAATAATAATTCATGTAAGTAACAAAAAGCAACAAAATTTTGCAAAAGAACATTTTTCTAAATCAGTTTCTGTCAATTTGAAACTTTAACAGGAAGTGCAGGAGAGTCTCTGTGCCTGGTGGGTTTCTGGTTAAAACATGTAGGCAGAAAATCCAGATATTTTACTCAAGTAAGAGTAGAAATACTTCATGATAAAATTATTCAGGTTAAATAAAATGTATATATTTTTTAAAAAGTTACTCAAGTAAACGTAATTGAGTAAATGCAGCTTGATGCTCCTCAGCTCTGCATGAGGCAGACGGAAGGATTTTAAACATTTGAAGCGGCTCTGCGTGACGTTTTTCTGGTAAAACATCAGAGTCTCGCTGTGGGGGAGATCTCAGACTGCAAACAACTCAGACTGTTGCATATTCATATGGAGACAGACCAGGGGGTCAACCCTTAAACCCTGTTAGCCTTTTGCTAAACAAACGACAACAAAAGAAGGAATTCCTCTCCGTCAGACTCCAGACCACACATAGGCTGGTTGACACAAAGCAGCGCAGCCTTTGTTGGATATTTCTGCCCAGATCTTCTCGCCATGAAGTCCAGACTTCATTGGGCTTCTAAACATCTAGTAGGAGAAAAATAAAGACACCTTTGAGTGCGAGTCTCATTCAGGCGCCTCCTGATTCATGGCATACAACTCCTGACCTAGTCTTTGTTTCTTTAGATTTTCTTTCTTAAGATTCAGACGGTTCTGCAGTCTTTATTTTTTCTTAACATTTATAAAAGCTTGGAATAGTTGTTCAACGCAAGACTGCAATTTCAAAATTGAATCTTTTTCCATGATCAAAACGAGTCAAAGTTATACAGAAAGGCTGAAACTTACCCACAGACCTCCAATATTTACTTAGTAAACAAACCACCAACTTGTTATACTTAAAGATTTGTTTGCAGCATTTTGTTTGAAAAGTTGACCCAGAAAAAGTTAGCAGTTTAGTCCTATTTTTTTCTAGCGCCTAGGTCTTGGTACATTTGAATTCAGACAAAACCAACTTACAAGAAAACCTGAAAGACACAAGAGGTCGTTTCAGGTCAGTAATTCCTTCACACTGATTTTAAAATGTACTTGTTGCACTGGCAGATTTTTTTTACTTATCACATTTTGACCTTGTTATAAGTGAAACAATCTGACAGTGAAACAAATACTTTTTAAAATCAATATTAAGGAATTAATGACTTAAAACAAGCTCTTATATATAAATCCTGCTGAAAAGCTCCTTATGTTAGTTTAATCGTAATTCAAGTGAACTAAGATCTTTGTGCTAGAAACCAGCGTTATGGTAAAAAAAAAAAATCCAATTTTCCAAATCAAACACTGTAAAGTCACAAATCACCTTGGTAAAAACAATGCCGATTTTATTTATTTAGAAAAAAATGTTAAAACTAACTTGTGAAAATCTATTAACTGGGATTAACCAAGTTTTGATTTAATGTTCAAGTCTGATAACTGCCAGAACCTTCCTGCCAACCTGAAGTAAATTTAAAAGAAGTAAATCATTAAGGAGAAAATGAGACTAGATGAAAAACAAAGTGACATCGGACCGAACAGAAGTTTCCTTTATTGAACCGACTCATTTCAGCTTCTACGGCAGAACGACGATCTTCTTCTCCAGCTTCTGCTCTGGGAAGACGAACCTCCTCATCACGTCGTCCAGCTCCTCCAGAGCCAGCTGCGCGTGGAGAACGGCCGCCTGGTCCGGGTCCGAGCGGACCACCAGCTTCAGGGCCCGGTACAGGTCCAGGAGAACGTCGCTCAGGACCTGCAGGAGGCAAACAGAGCAGCCACACGTCAGGGCTGAAGCCGTTTCCTGAGTTTCATGTGAACCATATTTATTAACCCAGAAGGTAATAAATGGTGTGACTGGATAAAAAAATGAGCCAATCAGAAGCCAGGAGGTCAAAATTTACTGTTAATTTCTTTCACAAATATAACAAACTGTTGTGGTTCAACAGAACATTAAACAGTTTTACAAAATAAAATGGAGTATTAGAGCCATACTAAGAAAAAACAAACAAAAACCCCCTTACACTTAATAAAGCTACAAGAATAAAGTCAATATTACCAGAATAAAGTTGTACAAGAAAAAGTTTAAATATTACAAGAATAAAGTCAATATGACTTTATTCTTGTAATATTTACTTTATTTTTTGGAAATATTATGACGTCTCATATTATTCTGGCTTTATTCTCATAATACTGACTTATCTTTGTCTCCACTTTATTCTCGTATTATGACTTTATTACTGAAATATTATGACTTCTTATATCATGACGTCTTCTTCTTTGTTCAAGCTGTTGATCATATGGCTACAAAAAAAAAACCCTTTCCCTTGCAGTTTCACCAACTTCGATACATTTTTTAACCCCCAAATCGGCATGTTTATATTAGGCAAATCTATTTTATTATTCTAATTTATGCGACTTTACAGTTTGTGGAGGAAATCTCAGGTTTCACCTCTAACGACTTTTGTCCATCCGTCTTTGCTCTCACATCTTCTAAACCATCACTCTATCCCGCCCTACTCTGACCTTTGCCCTATTTTTACTTTTCCCACATCCCTCTGTTATTACAGTCCAGCTGGTTCTGCAGTGATGACAGGACTTGGACCAGAACCCAGAGCTGGAAGACAGCAGGAGCCACAGCACACCTGAGCAGGTAGACAAAGGTCAGGCGAAGGAGAGCAGACCAAGGAAATAACACTTTTAGATTAGAAAGATCTTCATTTCTCTGTTTCAGTGAAGCTTTTCTCGCTTTTCGATGTCTCCATTCGCTTTTACAAACACATTCATCAGATCTGGCATTGAAGAAACTAAGAAATGAAAAGGTTAAAGTGCCACTATGTCCATTTTTTTCTGTGAAAATGTCTTACAGAGTCCAACAGTGCGGCGTTACAAACTCCTCCATGTCTTTGTAACATGTACAAAATGTTCTTTTCCATCATTTCTGTGAAAAATACTTTTTTTTTTTTTTACCCATAGTTGAGATAATTTTAGCCTCCATATTCAAAAAGCTGAGTCACTCGTTGCTACGGTGACGGAATCCCAGTCGTCTTAAACCTCAGCTGCTGCGTAAAAACTTTAAGTTATGCTGAAACAGTTCTTGACCCATAAACCTTCTGGTGACCGAACATGTACATTTTTATGAGTCTACGGTGATTTTTGTCACAAATACGAGAGTTTAAAGAGAAACTTCAATTTCAGCTCAGAAGGAAAACATTCAGACCCTGAATATCATGGAAGTGAATGAGAGGTCATGTCTGCCCTCTGGGCTGATTTAACAGAAAACTGTAAGTCCTACAGCACTGACAGACACACTGGGTGAAAGTAGAGAAAAATACCTACGTTTTGATATATTAACTGTACATGTGAAGATAAAACTGAGGGAATGAAATCAGTTAAAATAAAAAAAAAATAAAAAATCTGAATATTTTACAGGGTCAGAATCGAGAGTCACATTAATAATCTGAACATCCTGCGAGAAAAATCTGGATATAAATTCACCAAACTTAAACTGTGATTGTGTGAAAACTGTAAAATGAATTAAATAAAGTAAAATAAAGACCAAATTTCCATCAGCCGTTTAAACGAGGATTTTAATGTAAAGTATGGCTGAGATACGGAGTTTTAGTTCTTTTACCTCTTCCACCAAAATCCCATCAATTTTCATCTTATTTTGTGAACATGGTAAAAAATGTCACCACCAATATGGAGAGCCAAAAGGGACAAAATACAAGCTACATCATTAAATTATTAATTAAATGTGCCATGAAATAAATGTTTAATTTAAATATTTAGATATTTTTTTAATATGCTACATTTGCAAATCATTGAAACAAAACTTAGAATAACTGAAGCAGAATAATAATTAAATGCATATTTAATTGCTTCATGTTTCCTGTTCCTATAGCGATACCATTAAATAATTGTATCTATAAAACTCTGATCTGTTGAGCTCCACTAGTTTAAATTATTCAAACATTTAATTAAACGTATATTTATTTCATGGTACATTTATTCAATAATCTAATGATTCATTTCTTGCTTCATTTTTCCACTTTTGACACTCCGTATGCCAACATCACTGCTCTTTATTCTTGATTGAGCTGCATTTTAACTGCTTTATTTGCATGTTCTTTTTTTTTTTCCAATGGTAAGAAAAGAATTTAAAAACTTTAAATTATAAAAAAAAGGATGAATATTAACAATTAATATCTTCATAACTTTCAAGATACAGTTTGAATTACTTGGGATTATCTAACAACAAACAGGAAAGCTTATTTCTTTAACTCCAAAAGTTTAAAAACAGAAAGCAATTTGCAATTTCAGCAACAATGTTTTGGAAGTAAATCTAAGATTAGACGTTAATTTGAGCACATCGACATAAAGAGTTTAACTTTTCTCAAAGTGTGAAGAGATTTTCTAACCTACTAACCTAAAAGCGCCAGAGATGCCATAAGATCAAACCATTCAGTTGTCTGAAGAGCTGCAGGAAACAGGAAGAGGTCACGCTAAGGTTTCTGACCCCGAGGCAGGAAACAAAAATAAAGGAAAACACAAACACACCTGAGACCACCAGGTGGAAAATTACAAGCCGTGGAGTTTAAGAAACATCCATTATGTTGAGGAGCTGCTTTGTAAATCTGACAAGCAGAACAAACAGTGAGCGTCTCAGTTTCACCTGCAGGTCAGGAAGTTTCCTCCAAAGCCCAACATCAGGACAGCAAGTTTCAATTTTAGATGATAAACCAACAAAAGCAGCTTCTAAAGCACGAAGCAGAAAGAAAATGACAGGTTTTTACAAATAAAAACCCAGAAAGTGTTGCATGTTTTCACCTTCCCCGAGTCAATATCCTGCAGAATCAGCTCTTAATGCAGCTTATTTAACTTTAGGTGAACTTAAAGTTTAATAATCTAATGTTCTCTACATGTTTTTAACTGTTTTGCAAATATTTCTGATACATTTCTCGCACAAATTGCAAAAGTTTGCATTTATATTTATACAGTTTTCCCTTTTTTAAATGTTATTCCATATTATTTATTTAACTTTTTATATTATTTTATAGTTTATCAGCTGGTTTCTATTTGTGACCTAATATGTATGGTAATTTCATCCTCTAGTGCATCTCTGATGTTTAAAGATAATCTGGGTTCACTGCAAAACCTCACAACCTTAAAGTATTATTGTCTAGTTTCTAGTGCAGATATCTTAATATCTAACTAACTCAAAAGTAACTTTTCAGTAAAATATAGAAACTTGTTTTATGTCAATAATTAATTAATGATTAGATGGCAGATTGTTTCATTTGGAACGTGGGAAAATGTTTTATAACCGAATCAAATCTGTTGGTGCTTTTTCATCAATATTAAGGAATTATTTACTTAATCTCCTATATTTTGCTACATGTCTGTTAGTTTTGTCTTGTGGTAATATAAATGTGGTAATATTTAGTGTTTTTGCAGTGCAGGGTGACGTGGTGCGTTGCAGAGTTTTGTCACCTGGGTGGTTTTATCGCTGAGGCCTCTGAGCAGCTGAGCGACGACGTGGACGGCGGCTCTCCTCACCTCGGCCTCCCGATCCGTTTTAATCAGCGCAGTCAGACACGAGCTCAGCTGCATGCAACAATAAAAAATAAAAAAACGTGTCACCATTTAATATTCACAGCAGGAAGAGGCAGGAAACCATCAGGAATCAGTGGAAATGAAGGCTAAACCCATGAAAACAAGAAGTTCTGAATTCACAGCATCGTTTTTGGGGTGTCCAAACTGTGGCCCGGGGGCGATATGTGGTCCCTGGTCTGACTGTGTTTGGCTCCAACAATTATTTAAAATTTACACGGTTTCATGAAGAAAAAAAAAAAAAACTACCAACAGCACCAGTTAATATTTCAGATAAAATAAAAACACTTTGAACTTTGTGTCAAAACGTTTGTAGCATTTTTCTAAAGTTCAACGATATTAAAGGGAATCTCTTAATGATTGTTGTCCAAGTGGGGATTATTGAGCTGACTTTAATTTATCATGTAATCAATTGATTTATTACTTATTGTATCAGTCTTGGCTAAAACTTTGAGACATTCTTCACATCTTTAGAGACAATTAAATTTAGATTTGCATCATCTGAAAACCAGGATCGCAGTCTGAGAATGTTTAACCTCATTTATGGCACTTTAACTTTTCAAGATGTACTTGTAGACATTAATATTTATCTTGGTGTATGAACTGAAAATATGAAGACTTAGACATAAAAGTGATTTAAATTGATATTTCACAGTCTAGAGTGTTTGATATCTGTAAAAAAAAAATCTAACTAAAACTGTGACTCTGCAAAAGCTGTGAAAAGTATCAGACTATAAACTCCTGATGCACATGGTGTTGCCAGTGTGAAAAAGATCTCAGGTTTATGAATAAGCGTCCTGTTCATCCAGCTGACACTGGAGCTCATTCAGAACGCGGCGCGCCGCCGTCGGAGCCGCAGACCTCAGCACAGGCAGTTCAGCCTCACAGTTTGTGTTTGAAAACTATTTTTATATCTCAATAACATTTAATCTGCAGCGGATTTTTCCTCAGAGGAACACAACCGTTACCTCAGTGTTTCCAAAAGTTGGGGCGAGGACCCCACTTTGGTCACAACTCAACACGAAAAATCTGCACTGCAAAAAATCTTTAAAAATCCCAGTAAGTTATTATTCTTTCATCTCACTGCAGAAACAAAAATCTTACCAAGTACTTCTGTCTAGTTTCTAGTCCTTATTACACTTGAAATAAGACAAAACTAACTTACAAGTAACTTTTCAGCAAGATATCAGAGATTGTTTTAAATAAATAATTACTTAATATTAACTTAAAAGGGCTACTTGATAAATTCACTTTTTTACAAGTCATTTTCCCGAGTTATAAATGAAATAATCCGTCAATGGAACTGGTATTTTTTCTATCAATAAAGGAATTATTGACAAAGTGAGTTACTTCTAGAAACTAAACAAATATACTTGGTAAGATTTTGTTCTTTTGCATCGTTGCCTTTTAAATAACATTTCTTGTATTTTAGTAACTTTTCACTCCCTTGTGAACAATAAATGTTTTAGTTGAATTATACTTTGACATGTATAACAGAGTTTTAGCCAGACTAAGCTACAAATATTCTATAAAATCTGCTAATCTTGAACAAATACATAAAATAAAGCAGATTTCTGTTAGAATATTGGAAAAGCATAATTGAAATGTGAAATATGTAATTTTTCAGCGGCGTTCTCACCTCTTGTGCCAGCGGTCCCAGAGAGTAGTCCAGTCTCTGGCAGAGCTCCCCCAGGTTGGACAGGCTGCTGGCCCGGACACTCGGGTCCGGATCTCTGGTTCCCTGCAGGAAGACGCCCAGCAGAGGGCGGCCGAGGTGCGGCACCAGTTCCCCTGGAGGACGAACACACGCAGCGCAGGGCGAGACTCTCAAACCAGATCCCAGAAAAAAAACTTCACATGTTGTATCCGGTTTGGTATTTTTGTTTTCTTTCTGTTGTGTTTTTTTTATATGTTGTAGCGATTTATGAAGGCATAATTTAGTTTCATTTGATGAGAACGACAGACATAAATACTACCTGCATGTTTTGAGTCAAGTCGTTTAAATTGTTGCTGTGTTTTGAACAACATGGCTGAAAAACGTATCATGACAAAAACATTTCATACGAGTAAATATCAAAAATGTTGAAGTTTGTTATAAATATCTGAAACATAGCCAAACTGGTGGTGTAAAATTATCTCTTGTTCACAGTTTTCACTTCATGCTGCTGTTTTTTATATTTAAGCAGTTATGAAGAATAGCAGCGGAACTTTAAACTGCAAGTTACTGCCAAAGGCGTTGCTAGGTAACCAGAGAATGAGTGAGTTGCTAGGTAACCAAAGAATGAGTGAGTTGCTAGGTAACCAGAGAATGAGTGAGTTGCTAGGTAACCAAAGAATGAGTGAGTTGCTAGGTAACCAAAGAATGAGTGAGTTGCTAGGTAACCAAAGAGTGGGTGAATTAGTTGATTCCACCAACTAATACAGCTGGCCGTGAGAGGCTGGACAGTTTAAGCCTTTCCTCTTATTATTGAATATTAATTATGTATTGTCTATTGATGTTAATCACATTTCTATTGTGATATATATTGTTTTATCGTCCAGCCCTAATTTGAAGTATGTATGATAAATTATTTGATAGACAGTAAATAAATAAATTCATTAATAAGCTCTGTCATGATGTAGACTTTTGCGCTCCAGATTCATAAAAGGCTTGAAAGATGAGAGTTCAACTGTCAGTTAAAACTTACAAAAATAGCAGCTTCATCTGCAGATTTGAACATTTCTGATGACTTCTTCTGGTTTATCTACATTTCAACCAAACATGTCGACATTTGATCCTGCATTTCTGTGGATTTTTCCTGCAGTAATCATCTCACAAGCATCAGCAGAAGCTTAAATTTCTCTTCAGTCAGAGGAGATGCTGTGTTTTGCTGCGTTCATTTATGTATTTTTCTGACTCAGCTCTGGTTCTGTGTGCCAGATTCCCATCGTGCCACTTTTCTGGGACAATCAGGGTGTTTATATCCCTGTGTGGAGGTTGGAAGGAGCTTCAGTTTGCCTCTCGGACAGCTGCTGTGTTTGACTCCAACGTCCCAACCGGCCAAAATGTGTCTTTTTGGCCAAGCTGTGATTTTCTAATTAGAAGGTTTTCTTAACCGACTGGACGTTCAGAACCTAGTTTTCCTTTTCTGGTTTGTTCCTAGTTTCTGGCAGAGAAACTTGCAGACTCCTTTGCAGAAGTTCTGCACTGAAAATGTTAGTAAGTGAATTTGTGGTTGGGTTTGATGCTCGCTGTAATGAAGGGTCAGTGCTGTGTTTGTGTTTCAGTCGGTCAGTTGGACGCCTCGGAGCTGCTTGGCTGAAGCAGCTGCAGGCGACTCTGTGCTTTGTGTCGCCCACAAACAGCTGGTTCCACAGCCAGCGGCAGCAGCAAACCTGCTTAAACTAAATTATTTCAACATGGCCGCCTCCTCTGAGTAGATATCCACGTCCCTCTTATGCAAAAATCAATAAATCAATTAATCACATGGTAATTAAAATGAGCTCGATAATTTCCATTTGCATTATTTATCATTTCTTCTTTCCCTCTTTCTACCAAAAACTGGATGACAGAAGTCTTCAGCCTGGTGCTTTGGTTTCAACAAGCCCTTTTTTTGAGACTTTATAATTGATATTATTTGTTGTTTCTGTTGATTTGTTTATTTATTTTGGATATTTAGAATATCTTCCAGTACCAGTGTTAATTGTTCATTAGAAATTAAAGTTAATTGATCTTTGAGAATGTGTTCTTTCATTATTATTTTTATGTCATTATCATTATATTATTTGAAAACTGTCTCAGCAGCAAAATTAGTTATTGTAACAGATCTATTCACATCCCCTAAAGGGGGCCCAAATTAACATTTAACACGTTTTTGATCTTCTATTTGTGTCTCTGCTGCCTCTAAAAACAGCTCAAGCACTTAAAAAACAAAAAAAAACAATAACAGCTGTTTTCCAGCTATAAGTTAATGTTTTTTGGTGTTTGGAAAATGACACCAAAAATGTCAAAAACCTCTCAATTATCGAGTCACCTTCATTGGGAACTATGCCGCTACCTAGCAACCCTAGTGGAGCTCCAGCAGGTTTGGTCAGCAGGTTTTACTGCTGTATAATGGCTGAATGAAGTGGACCACTTCCTGTCATCTTCTTAGTTGTTTTTCATCAGTAGCAACATTCGGCTGTTCGTCTGATGTGAAAAACGTGTTTCCATTTCGGTTTTACAAATTAAAGCTGTTTGGATGCGGCTGAAAAACCACGTCAGCGCAAAAACATTTTATCAAAAGGGTTTATTTAAATTGGTGTGTATCCATTAAGTAAATTTTAATGTTAATGTAAAGTCAATTCATGTCTCACTGAAACAAATGAGCCACACAGACGCTGTCTGATACTCACCCATCGCTCTGCTGGCCCGCATCAGAACCTCCCCGACCTTCAGCCGGGTCTCCAGGGAGCGCTCCTGCTTGGACGAAGGGAGCGACGGGCCGCGCTGGAAATCCTGGAGGAGCCTCTCCAGGATCTGACCCGGGTAGGAATCAGCCAGAACGGCCAGACCTGAAAGCAGTTCGGACTCGGTCTCTATTATCATTGTGAGCTAAAAGGAAGCTAACAGGAAGCTGAAGGTAACATAGAGCTAACATCTAGCTAGAGCTAAGAGGAAGTCAACAGCAAGCTTCAAGCTATAACAAAGCTAACAGCAAGACGAACAGAAATCCAGCAGCTAGATAAAGCTAACAGCTAGTTGACGTAACCTTAAAATGACTCCATATACAGAGAGTTATAAAAATAAACACGAGAGCGGAGCCGTTACCTTGGATGGCCGACAGGTAGACGAATGAGTCTTCATGTTCCAGGTTCTCCAGGAAGAGCTGGACAGGACACAGAGAGACGGGGAATTATGGAGATCCAGACCGAGGATCAGCCAGTCAACAAACATCAGAGGGAATAAAACAGATGATTGATCCGAGGAGAACCAAACCGGAGAGGAAAATCAATATTGGGGGTTTCTGCAGCATCAGCAGGGGCCTGGAGCAAAAGAGAATCCCTAAATAAGGGGCATCTTTTCCTTAACAAGCCCCCAGGAGGGCAGCGGCGTCCCACTGAGGAAGACTGCCTCATCCATTATGAATGTCCCAGGAGACGAGGATGAAACGGGAAACCTGCCGATACTCACGTTCGGATCACAAAGCCAACAAGAACTCCTGAATCTAGGAATTACAACCTGGAAAATTCCTGGATGCAAATCTCAAACTCAACAAAGGTTCGTTATCATTATTTTTAAAACCTACATTTTAAAAATAATGTTTTATTTTTGTCTCAAACTAAATATCTCAGTTTTCCAGGTTTTCATATTCAGAAAGTCATTTTGATGTAAATGATGTTTCAATATTTAACTTGAAAATGTTAAATATTAACTGGCTGTGATTCGGTGGAAGGAAAAGTCACAGTCGTAGTTTTTATGGAAACGTTCTTCTCTGTGTTTTTAAAGTGAAATTTGCAGCTGAGTTCACCAGCTTGACTCTCCTCACTCACGTGTTACTCTACACTGTTGACCGCAGTACAGGGCCATGTAACGCGCTGCTGATGCCCTGGCAACCCTCCAGAGGAGAGAGGCTTATAGGTCAAAATGTGATTGATCTGCATATGTAATATTAATGCGTTAAAGACTTTAGATTATGTTTATGCCATATCAGCCATCCCTACCTGAAGAAGAAACATTATGAAAGAATTTGCCAGTAGTCTACGAACCGTGAGGACTTTCTCCTGAGCCTGGACGGCCTCTGGGTGTCTGTGCTGCACCATCCGGGTCACGACCCTCAGGGCGACCGCTCGGGTGGGCACGTCTGGGTCGCACGCCTCCAGCAGCCAATCAGAGAGCGGTTTGTTACTTGGATCAGGGTGAACGGATCTGGATGGCGGACTGGGACGCTGTGGGAACCTGCTGACTGGCGTCTGCTGGTTTCGTCCTTCGCTCTTCGCTTTGCTGTTCTTTGCAGTTTCGTCGGGGTTGCCACGGCAACGAGCAGCATCAGCGGTGTTTTCGGGCCGGTAGGCGCCGTGAGTGGCGATGACGGCTCTGAGGTTGGACGCCAGCTCCTGGATGACGACATCGGGATGCTGCTGGGCCAGCGCCTCCAGCGGCCGGAGCAACTTCAACATGCAGGAATAATCCTGAGCGCTGATCTGACAGGGCAAAGTTAGGAAAAGACAACCAGAAAATCAATCAACTGCTGATAAGAAATGCATGTTATTGATTAATGAGTTGATCTAAAGTTGATCAATCTTAATAATTAAGTTGTAAGCGGCTATTTTCTTAAAAATAATCAAAGACATCAACAGCAATTCTTTTTTATTAATATACCGATCAGTTTGTTTTAATTTGCCATACAATTAATTAATAATAAGTAAAAGTATACTTTATGTCACAAAAACATTATACAGTCTCCAGTTGTGAAACCAGAAACAAACATTACATATTTTTTCAAGCGTCATCATCAAAACACATCAAATATCATAATTATAATATTAAAAAGAAATACATATGGTAATTAAATTTTAACATCATTTTACCAGCTGCATTCAATACTGACTGACTAAACAGAAGTGTTTAACTAAATATTAAATTTAGCGATATTTAGAGAGTTCAACATAACAGGAACGTCAGGTTCCTGAAAACAAGAATAAAAGATGAAAACTTAATCCTTCATTAAAAGAAAGATATTCATACAGAAGCACCGAGCTTTGGGAAGAATGTTAAAACTTTTATCCATCAAGTGAATTAACTCACAAAAGTTCTTAAATTTGTTTTCTATCACGTTACAATTTTTCGGCGAAATGCTTTCTGTCATCACTTTCTCACCTTCGTATCACAGCTTTCATTCTTGGTTGAAAATTTGACGCAGCTCGGCTGAATGAGGGTTAATAAGATGAAACTTAACTTAACGAGCTTTGCGAGTGTTTACATTTCTAAACAGAACCGGGAAAAGTGCTTTTTCCACCCCACAACGGACCCTGTTAGGACCGTTTCTCCAGATCTCCGCCATCTTTGCTTTTGGTTCCGTTAAGGATGACCAGCGGCGCCCTCTGCAGGTTGGCGGCCAAACTACAACAACGAAATTAGGTCTAAGCGGCTGTTATTAGTTCATAGATTGGAGCTAATTTTAATCTAATAAACAATTTATTGGTAATTAATTGTAAGTTGGTTAATTTCATGAGCGGTTTGAGGGATTTTGCACCTGAGGTGCGGACAGGAGCGTCGCCACCAGGCCCATCCCCATGCTCAGCGTCTGGCTCTCCACCGGGTTCCCAACACCTGGCGCCGAGGTCCCATCCAGCCCAACGCAGGCCCTCTGGAACAGGGACACCATGAAGTCCACAACCTGCAACCAGAACAGACGAATCTTGGTAAAAGTCCTATCCATCCATCTTTTTTCTCCATTCATCCACCCTCATCTTTCCCTCTCCCTCCCTCCCTCTCCACCCATCCTTCCCTTTATGCTCTGACCTGTGAGGTTTTCCTCAGCAGCTGCTCCTGCTCCAGACTCTCCACCATCCCAGCCAGCGCCTGAAGCAGAGTTAGCTTCTCTGCTCGCCTCTCAGCTCCACCCAGCACCTGCTGCTCCACCTCCAGAAGCGTCATGGCCGCCACATCCACCTCCTCTTCATCCTTCAGCTCTTCATCTACAGCAGCCGCCCAACCAGTCAGTTCCTGCAACAGACGCCATGTCAGCAAAACATTTCTGCATAACTTGAAGAGTTTGGCGAGTGTTTAGTTTTCTAAACGGGATGGAAAAAAGTGCTTTTTCCTCCCCCCAACAGACCCTGTTTGGGCCGTTTCTCCCTCTCTGAAGGAAAAACGCTTCAGTTTTTCCTGACTCCTGAAGCTGGCTGCTTCCAGGTGCCTGGGATTAGTCAAGATTCTGAGATTAAAGTCATTTTTTGGAGATTAAAGTCAAGGTTCAGTGGGAAAAACATGGAATATTTCTGAGTCATATTTTTGAGAAAAAAGTCAAGACTGAAGAAAAAAATCAGATTTATGAGACTAAAGTCATATTTCTTAGATTAAAGTCCTATTTTTGAGATTATGGACAAAATTCTGAAAAAGAGGCATCATTCTGAGATTAAATTTCATTGGCCTTAGTCCTTTGCTGTATGCTGGAGAGTTTCTTCTCTTTGTTTTTGTTTTTTCTCTGCGGTCTGCATGTTCTTCCGTGATGGCGGTCCTTTTGGTACCTGCAGCAGGTCCAGGAAGAAATCCCCGGCCAGGTCGGAGTCGCTGAGTTGGGCCAGCAGCTGCACCAGACACTCCAGCCTCCACTGCTCCCCGGACAGCTTCTCGTACAGCTCCTCATCCTCATCGCTATGGTAACAGCAGAAACTCTAGAGTTACGCTGAAAGCTAGAGACGCTCAGATGACTACAACTCAGCTCTGCATCGCCACCTGCAGGTCTGTCTGCAGACGAGCCTGACGCCGCCGTCGCCGCCCGCCGTGAAGTGGAACGCAGCCGCCACGTCGTTCCTACGCTCCCTCAGGCCAGAGAGTTGCCTGAGCAACGACAGAGCTGCAGATGTCTCCGAATGCTTCAGGAACCAGAGCAGGATCTCCTGACAGGGGGCGCTGTGGTGCACAAAGAAGACAACACGATTAATTCCTACGTTCGCTGCCGAGACACAGCAGAGAAGATTTCCAGTTAAAACTCACCGCAGATGGGAGATGCTCCGTTTGGTGAAGCAGAAAAGTGAGAAGATGACGGGAAGAACGTCTTGGAGTGCCGCAAGGAGAGTCGGACACGGACTGTTTCCAACGACCCAGATCTGACCCACAAAGAAAAAATGTCAACAATGTCACCCTGAAGCATCAATAATCACATCTAACACTGTATATAGACAAGATGAGATAATTTACTTTATTTTTCCCTTTGGCATTTTCCCTCATGGAAATTGTAATTACCGAATACCACAAAGTACAAAAAAAACCCAAAATATTTTGTAGACAGGTTGTATTTTATTGTTTAGATTTGGAAATTTTGCACATCCACACAATGCTGGAGGGCAAAAATAGACTATTCTTTTTCTTGCCATTGGTAGCCGTGCTGCTGCGGTAGAACAGCGCCGTTAAAATGAAACCGGAAGATGTAGGTGTTGTTAATTCAGTGCAGTAAATGGAAAAAGAACGCAAACAAACTGTTGAACAATAACTCAAAGCCCCTCGTAGTATTCTTGTTTCTCCCTGTGTCAACCACACTACATGCAGACCCGTTGCCATAGCAACTAACGCACCACAGCTCCACTAGCGTATCAGAATTCAACACCAAAAAACATGCAAAATATTTCCCACACAATATTACATTTTCAGACTTAATTTAAATTGTGCAATTATTAATAAGTGATCACAGCAGTTGATTAGCTAATTTTAACTCCTCCTCTACTGATGAGCTGTCTGGGAGTTGGTGTTTGGGTCGCTTTATTGTTTTGAAACTGAACTGAAGCACACCTACTTCCACAGCACATCTTCTTTTTTTTGTTTTCTCCCCTCCAGGGGCTCTTTTGTGGGCTCTAGTGTCCCTTATTTGAAAGTAGGCTGACAGGAAAGATGGAAAGAGGAGGGGTGAGACATGCGGTAGATGTCGACAGGTCCAGGAATCAAACCCACGACAGCCGCGCCACCACAGCACGCCCATTGAAACAGTTTGTTACCCAGCAGGTTGTTGCTAGGTAACCAAAGATTGAGTGAGTTAGTTGAAGTTACCAACCTAGCTTAACTCGCAGTGAGAAGTTGAATGCTGTGCAGTTCTGCATCGGAGTTCACGATTATATATATTGAATATTCCAACAAATGTATTACTGATCATTTCTCTATCACCATATTGATATTTATTGATTATTGTCCAGTCCTAATTCAGGGTACATTTGCTAAGAATGAGGTTTAAAGTGGATCTTATAAATTTCTTTATCAGATACAACTTATTTCAGCTCATTTTTCTCAGAAAAAGCGTAAATAAAAAAACGACCTTGTAGACATCCTCCAAACAGCGAGTGAGATCCGACTCCTCCACAGCGACATGCGGATGATCTTCAACTACAAAACAAACACAAGAGATGGTGATGAAGGCTATGGGTTCGTGTAAGAGTAATAAATTAGAATATAACTGAAAACCTTATTTATTTCAGGAAACTTATCACTAAGAAAAAAAACATTATGCATATTAATCACAGCTGTTTTACAAACATCCTTTATTTCTGTTTATTATGGTGATTTTTCCCACTTAAAGTTGATAAAAACTGACATTTAAAATTAGAATATTATATCAAATCAGTAAAAATATGTTTTTAAAAGAAGCATCACCAGACGGTTCTGACCCTAACTTTTTAAAAATACTAAAATATGACTTATAGTTTTTGTACAGTGGCAGTTTGTTTGAGCCTAAAGGAGGGAATCACCATGGCAACCAAACACTCAGCGCAGTTGTTACGTTGTTTACTTGTTTCTTCTTTTTTTTTTTTTGCCTATCATTAAATAGGATCCAAATTATCACAACGCTATCAGCAAGTACGTGATGTCTGTTGAATTTTTTAGCTGTATTGACCCCTTTAAAAAAACTTCTCTGAATATTTAGATATTTTTAAACTACCAATTACTTCTTAGTTACTTTAGTAACTATTTGAACATCAGGCCAGTCTGCGGACGTGTTACTGACCGGAGGTGGTGATGCATCGGTGCAGCGGGTCTAGCAGTGGGGTCAGCAGGTATTGCTGAGCGAAGGTGGGCCTTTCCTGAACCATGGAGAGTGCCGCCCTGGTGGCGACTCGCTGGAACTGCTGCGCTGTCAGTTTGTCTCGGAAATGCAGGAGATCAAGGATCTGAGAAGCATCAATTCGTTTTAGCCACAAATATTTATAAACAGTATTAAAAAGGTTGCAGAGGACAAACTGAGTCACACAAAGATTACACAGGTTTGCAGTACAATAAACAAAAATACAATAACTCAACAAGTACTGGTAGGTATGTTGACACAGTGGAATGAAAGGTTTTCAGGGGTGTGTCTTGCTAACCTCTGCAAGTCGGTTAGCAAGGAAGATGGATGGATACTTCTGAGAAGGAGTAGCTGCTAGCTATAGCAGCTAATCAAAGAATTAAGGAAGGTTTTCCAGTGCAGACTGCTTTCCATGCAAGTCTGCATTCCTGCTGACCAGCTGATCCAAACCGCAGGTAGGAATGAGGGATGGGGCTAGCTATAACGAGGTACAGGTGCAGCAGTCTACCTGCAGCACCGTTAAGCAGCTGGAGGAAAACGATCTGATCAGCAGAAACCCTGAGTCTGTTCCTGCTCAGATGGACGACCTGCTGCCTGCGTCACCCTGCAGAGGAAACAGTGATGCTGACCTGAGGACAGACCAGCCTGAAGTATCCGTCCGCTGAGCCCGACTGCTGAGGGCAGGCTGCCAGGATCCGCGCCACAGCGTCACATTTCCTCCAGTCCGAGTCGCCCCCTGCAGGAGGAAAATGGACGTTCAGCCAGGAGAACTCATGAGTGGTTTACAGAAGCAGCATTTATTATTTTCATTTAATTCCTTCTCCAAATTTGTAACTTTTCCCCAACATTAAAGTTATTGTGGCATTCAGGTTGCCAGACATTTAAGAGTTACAGCTGGTATCTAATCTTATCTAATATAACCATTTAATATCTATCTATCTTTCCACATATATCTAAATGAATTTGACTATATAAAAAATATATATTTATGACAAGTACAAAAATACATATAGCAAAATAATAATTAATTTTTTATTTAAGATATGTATATTTTTATTGTTTTTTTTTCTTTAGTTATTTCTTTCTTTACTATTTTTTCCTTCAGTAATTGTGTGTGTATATATATAATTTTTCCCTTTAGTTATTATTTTTAGTCTAGTTTTTCTTTGGTTATTAAGTATATATTTCTTGTCATTCTCATCCGCCCTCTGGGCCCCCCAATGGTAACAGTCTAGCTCCGCCACTGCTGATGGGAACCTGCAGGAAAACATGCAGATTATCTGTACATCATCTCTTCTCCTCTTGCTCTTCCTCCTCACCTGTTCCTCCCTCCAGGACGGCTCTGACGACCGCCTGCACGCCGTTGGGTTGCATCAGTCGCTCAGACAGCAGCTGACCACAGAGACGCCTCAGCCAGGCCGGCGCGGATCCCAGAGCGGCTCTGGAGCTCCCAGCTGGACCCGACTGGAAGCAACCAGAGAGGAGAGGGATGCGACTCCAAAACCAGCATGTAGGAGCATAATGATTCATGGAACCAACACAAGTTTCATCAAAACTCAATGAACAGAAAAACCAGAACCGCCTTGAAAAAACATCTTTTCTTGCTGGATTTGCTTTCCGTTTTATTATTATTACTGATCCTATTATTATGTTTTATTTAAACGGAAGCTCATTTCCTGCACTAGAATAATATTTTGGACAAAAAAAGGTCAAAAACAACCACAGTTAGAGGAGTTTGTTGTTGGTGAAGAGTTATGGTTTTCAACTCATTTTTGCTGCCATCATGTGGACAAAATAGATCACTGCAGCCATGAGCTCAATATCTGTTAGGATTTTTCAGATCAGCAGAAAAAATTTAATGGAAAGCTCCAAAATCTGATAAACAATTTCTGATATTTGCAGGCATGATCATTTTTTTAATTGGTGGATAATTCAGAAGTTTATTCAAAATTCTTGAAATCCAAAAAACTTTTCTTTCATCGTCCATTTCCTGCATGTTGATGGCTGCAGCTTTTCTGTAGAGAAATTCAGTCTGCTCATTAATTCATTCCAGATGGATTCTTCTGCAACAATGTATCAACATGATGCTACACGTACATCACAGGGCTAACAATTATTTTAGTAATTGACTATTCTGACTAAAATGACTAAATAAATTCAATTTATTAATTTTAATCAAATTAAAAAATTTAATTTTTAACTCTTAAGCTTAATTTATATAATTTTACATAATTTTAGAACTGCATAAAAATGCAAATAATAATTAAAATTCCTTTTTAAACTAATAAAATAAAAATGTTATTGCTTAAAATACAATATTGTAATTTTCCTTCGGGAAAAGGTTGATTATTTGTACCAAAGAATTAATCAAAAAGTTCAGTTCATTTCTGCCTGACTTTACATGAATACATTGTAGAGCTGAACTGGTGATTATATTTTGATGAATGAATTAATTGCTAGGTAGCAAAAGTTACTTACCGTAATAAGAGAGTTAACTAGAATTTGAACCAGGCGAAGCTATAACTGCCACTTGATGGATTTTTTTTGAGTGCATATTTTTGTACAGTTTTTGCTTAATTACTGCTCTTTATTCTTTCTGCAAATTACTTTGTTTTTTTTTTGAGTCTGTATATGCTAGGTAACGATTAATCAATTACTAAAATTTGTGGATTCATTGTTTCAGCCCCAATACATATCAACATATGATGGATGATTCTGTTCTCTGCACAATAAAAACAACATTTGGGTCAGAACAGGAAGCGGCACCTGTTTGGGTCCACCCTGCAGGACCAGCAGCTCCTTGACGACGATCGGCTGGTAAACTTTTCCAAGCAGATTCCTGAGCGCCTCTTTGCACGACCGACACTCCTCCGTGCTGAGTGGCTGCATCAGGGAGGAAAAACAGAAACCAAAGCAGCAGGACTGAAACGGTCTGAACTACATTCACACTTCTTTCATAAGTTTGTAATCAGAATTTTCAGCCGTTGTTTACACTTGGATTTACCACATCAAGAATTATGATACATGTCTCACATCAATGATTTAAAGGGGAAACATCATGTAAAATCAACTTTTTTGAGCTTTGCATCATGTTCTAATGTCATCCCCTCATTAAAAACAAACCTGGAGTTTTGCTCTGATTCTTTCATACATGTTTGAGAAATCCTTTAATCTCCATGGCAACTATTCAGCTGTGCAAAATGCCTGGTTGGACCTAGCTCCGCCTCCAAGACACAGCTCCTCCTCAGAGCTGCAGTTTCCAACTCAGCTCCTTCAGACTAGCCAGCAGCAATTAGCAAATACCTGGTGGAACTGTGCTCAGAATAGAAGCTACTACTCAGTAAAACGATGGTAAAAACGTTGTTAAAGGGTTAATGGAGGAGAGATGTGATTTCCTGTATTTCATGCATTTCAGGAAGAACAGGAGCTTCTTAAAGAGACAGAGGTCCAATTTCAAGATGTTAAATCAGGACATAAAATTTCTTATAAACAGACTTTTTATAACAATTGAAGGTAAAATAGTTACTTGATTGTGGTATAAAATGCCATGATGTGCCTGGAAAATACATAATACCGAACCTTTAAAAGTTGGATAAAATGCAACATGGCCGTAAGGCTGCAGATCGGTCTGATTTAGTTCCACATTTGGAAGTGGCAGAGATCATGGGTTGTTTTTAGTGAAAAAGCCGGAAGAAGCTGGCATTTGGTAAAAAAAAAAAAGCGTATTTGGGTCTCAGTAGCATGTAGGAGGTAAACCCACCCTGTGGTCCTCTCGGTGCGGCTCGTAGCCCAGCTGGCACAGAGCTGCCATCACGTCCCCCAGATGTCTGCTGAACACCAGCGTGGCAAGAGTCGCCAGCTCAGCCACCTGCAGCAGGACTCTGGTTGTGGTGATCAGACGGCGACCTGCCGGGGGCGACGCGTCCCTCCGGATCAGCTTTTCCACCACAGCACCAAATGCAGACCTAATTAAACGATCATGAAGTTTATTAATCTGAGGGCTCGAGTATTTCTGACTCGACAATTTTGGCTCACATGACAAAAAGTTTGGGTATCAAATCTGGTTCGCACTCCAATTCAGAAGGCGACAGTAATTTTGTGTGGCCATTTATTGCACCATTTATAATTTATTATGAAAAATTTCTGATCATGATCATTTCGATAAATTGTTGGATGTTAAAAAAAACAAACTGTCAGGATGCTTGGAAATGTTACTTTTGCCATTGTTATTTCATATAACATGGGAAAATATTATTTAAATCACAATTTCTAGAAATATTTTTAAAATTAAATGAATAAAAACTTAATTTAATTAAAGAAATTACATATTTCTTTAATTATCTAAATAACCGTCAATTTGAAAATATAATTAAAGGCAATTGCTGTTTTTTAGTTATATAAATCACACTTTTTAAATAAAGTGGTGTCCTGAAGAAGCTTGTTTTAAATGGTAATGTTTTTTCAGAACAATATTTGTGTTTGAATCCTGTGCAATGCAGTCACAGGCATACAATTACTGAAAAAATAAGTTTTTTATTGTTAGTACCACAAAATATCGTGAAAAGATTCTAAGTCTATATCGTGCACACCTAAAAGCTATTTTCCAACCGCCGGTAAAATCATAGAAGAAGAAGAATGCCCACCTGCGGCCCAGTGGGACGCCGACCCCGGCGCTCAGGTAGGGACAGACGCCCAGAGAAACCACGAACTGCAGCGCGGCGCCCAGCGTCTTCTGATTGGAGACGCTGAGGACGTCGGGCGGAAGCGGCGGCGCCATTTCCGGCGTGCGGAGGCTTCCTGAAGGGGGCGGGGCCTCCTGGAAGCGCTTCAGCTCCTCAGTCAGGTGTCGGGTTAAGGCGAGGAGGAGGAGGAGACACTCTTGGACGAAGCTCCAGGTGACGTCATCTGTCTCGGCGCAGTACCAGTCAGCTTCGCCCTTCGTCTCGTCCCTCAGCCGCGCCGCCCGCTGCAGGCTGCCGTCGCTCCGAAGCCGCTCCAGAAGGACGGACCTGTTGGTCCCCAAGGCAGCATGGAGGGCCTCCTGCTGCGACGTCTGCGCAGACACTTCTGCAGCTGCAAACGCAGAAGATCAGCGTGTAACAGTATTTACGTTTAATGTTAAATTGAGCTGTATGTCAAAACTTTCCCTTTTGCACCACCTGGTGGTAAATCATAGAAGGTGCAAGTTCCATCTTAGATGTTTTGGAAAGAATGTAAAAACTTTATAATTTTTAATCTTGATACAAAATTTTTCCTAAGGTATAAACAATTAATCTAATTATTATATAGCACATTACATATTCACAAGTGTACATTTTTATTACCTTTAGCCGTTTTTACATTTTGGTTAAGGAAGTTGAATTATTTGTATCTATTTCCAAAAGTACACACAGAAAAGCTGTAAATATACATGAATGTTGTAGGTTACTGAATGTTTTTTAAATTTGTCATGTCTGCAATATCTCCTTTCTGCTTTTTTGTGCCAATGTATTTACTGCAAGAGTTTACACCCTGGCATACATTTTCATATCCCGTGTTCTGTTCATTTGATTTTCTCTGTATTTGTAAACAAAGAGCAAACGAGCAAAGCTACTGATGTATTTAAATGTGCTATAATGGTGGAAAGTTATGAAACAAATCTGTAAGCTTGTACATTTATGCCTTTTTTTAAAAAAAGAAGAAACTTTTTAAGTCAATTCAGCACTGTTTTTTTCTGTATTGGATTGGCATTGGCCAATACTAAACATCAGATATCCGTATTGTAAGTGAAAAAAGTGGATCGATGCATCCCTATTATTTGCAAACACTGGAAATTTGCAAGGTTGCAAATTAGGGCTGAGTGGTATGGCTTAAAAAAACATCTGATTTTAATTGATTTCCCTCCCTCCCTCCAAGCCTTCCTTTCTAAAAAAACGAAATTATAAATTATCAAACATTTTCAAAAGGTGACTTATTTCAATTTTCCCCCCTGTGTCTGTTTATTAGCAGAATAAAGACACAATTTTACCAGAACATCTTAAAATCACGAGAATTTTCAGTAGTGTTCAATAGTCATTTGATAAAACGACATGTTATCAAATGCCATTATCAGGAAATATACAATAAATAAATTGATCAATGCTCCAGTTATTAATCAAAGGCAGCTCTCAACAGATGGGGTTCCAGCCTCTATTTAAAGGAACTCAGTCTTTTGGCAGTTTTCTGGACGTTTGTTCTAGATTAGAGAAGCATAGGAACGGAAAGCTGCTTCTCCATATTTGGTTCTGGTTCTGGGGATGCAGAGTAATCCAGAAACAGAACGAAAACTCAAGTCACTTTGAAACCGTTTTTAACTAATATAAATGATAATTGAGAATAGTGAGAACTCTCAAGTATTCTCAAAGCATACTTGAGAATCCAAGTATGCCTTCTCAAAGATCAATAAACAGTGATTTCTAAAGAACTCTGGAACTGGCAAATATTCTGCAAAATAAATAAAACTATAAATAATTTGGGTTCTGGAGTCTCTGTGAACAAGATTACTCTTCAAAAATATTATTCATTAGATTCAGAGAAAGAAACAGACAAAACGATCACGTAGTACTTTTATAAACAAAAACTACAAACTAACAAATCTATAACAGAATTGACGCAAACCATGTCAGAAATTGCACAGAATCAGATTTCTGAGAATTTATCGCGGCTGAAACTCACCGCCCAGAGGTTGGGTCAGGATATTTATGGCGGAGAGGATCTCGGAGGTCATCTCGGACTGCTAGCTTTCATCACCGCTCTGACAACAACACGCAACTGTTATTTATTTCTGATATAAATCCCGCAACATCAAGGTACACGCAGCTTCGGCTAAAAATATATACCGAACGGACGCTTGCGTCTGACGTCATAACGCAGCGCCGATATGAACGGGAAATGATTGGCTGACACTGTGGTGCATTTAGTGGACAGCTGAAAACGTCAAAAATGTATTTAGTTCAACTTAACTCGGATATCAGACTCTCCATTTAACAGTCTATAAGTGAGCCTGGTGTGAATATTGTGTTCAGAACTAGGTACATTTCCTCCGTTTGATTTTCTAAATAATTTTTTAAAATTTATTTATTGTTTTTATAAAAGCTGTTACTGTTCCTTCTATGGTCCAATCCTCACATAGGCTAACAGTAGAATCTGTAGTGTGAACAGGTTTTGTATTAGAAATGACAAGGACAAGAACATTAAAAGTAGTCAGTCAAGGTGGTCTGGATGGTTTTCCCCACCTCTATGATTCATGAGCCCAGATTTCATGAAGTGACTGTAAAAACTTATTTTGGGCTTCAAGTTTCTCAAATAGTTTCACAGTGCAGCTTTTTTTTTTTTTAGACAAAAACAAGATCTCACCACTAGTCATTTTGTTTAACCAAATAGGTTTTGACACTTGTACAGGTAGTATATTGGTTTAGAGATGGTCGAGGGTAATACGACCAACTTAAACCCAACACACCATAGACATGTAGAATACAAGAATGTATACATTTAGTTGAATTTGATTAAAGTTTTTAATGTAGAAATTTTACGAACCACACTCCACACCAGTAGTGCATACCTTAAGTTTCTTAGCAAAAAAGAACCTCTGGTGGCTGGAGGACAATTGGTTCTGTTGGGGTGTAGCGGAACTGGCTGAACCTCAGCTGCTTGCGGTTGTAGCGCGACTTGGACTTGCACCTCACAGCTGGTGCATGCATGCAGAAATGTGTAGATTTAGTGTTAACATGTTGTTAGTCCTTGAGGGCCAAGGGCTTCTTTCTAGAATCTTTTAAACCTAGCTTGCTCAAACTGCCAGCTTACCATGCCTGGTAACTTGTTTTGGATCTGCTTGACGATGTACAGAGGATCTGATAAATTATGACCAGTGGTTGCTGACCATAATTGCGTCAAAGGTGACACATTATCCTATCATTGAACAGGTTAGGTTTATGGGAGACTTTTTTTTTCCACCACATTTGTCTGATCGATTCTGCCAGGCCCACTCGCCACTTTAAATCAAATAAGCTGCTGCTGGTTACATCCAACTTAAAATTCACTTTCACAAGATGGGCAATTATACAACCATACTGCTCTGAAAAGCAGAGCCTACAACACCTGGTGTTAAGTACTTAAACTAGAAACAGTTGAGAAGCATGGATGGAAGTATGTAAGCGATATGAATTTTGCATAATGGGTCACGTTTAAGTTATCAACCCCTGATTCATCAAAGAATCTACAGGAGTTCTCAACTTAGGAACTCCTTTCCAATGTAATTGTAATTTGAAATACTGTGCCAGTAAAACTATGAAATTGTTATCCAGGGAGTAGACTCTCACCAAAAGTGATATTTTGCTCACAATGTCTGAGTCAGACATTGTGAGCAGTAAAGCCCCACATTTGAATCATACTGAAAGCACAACCTGTTGACATCTAACACCAGCGTGCTGCATATTTGCGGTCCAACATTTTGCAGAGGGAAGACCCAGCATGCAAATGCATTGTTTTTGACATATCTAGGATCAGTTAACTCGTCACAAAACAACAAACCATCTTGACAGTTGCTATGGGGACCAATGTTTACAACCGTTTGCCACATTGTCTTTCCTGTTGAGCAGAGATATTTGCTAGATTGCAAATCAGACCAAGGGTCTCCCCCTAGTTAACTGAGGTTTTTTTTATGAGGATGGGTAGATATTTGTTTTTCACATGTACAGTTTAGGATTAGTCGGGCAGCCGCTTTCAATTCTATTAATTGTGTGCAGATTTGTGATGTAAATGCAGCCACTCATGCCTTCCCAGAGGAACTTTTTAACTTTTAATGTAGAAAGTACTCCTGGCTCAGTTATCCTGTATTTTTGTACATCTGTTGCTACATGCTAGTCCAGGAGGAGTGAATGCTGAAGGTCATTAGCTGCGTTTCCATCGTTACTGTGCGAAAAACTTTGTCAATATTCCATTAATGTTCGAAACCCCCCCACAAACATTAGATATTAAAATCAAGTTAATCAATTTGCCCATGTGAAAAGTCATTAAACATGCTGTGCCATGATCCTCCCATTCCCGACCGTCCTCTTCTTTTTATGGCGGTTCAAGTGTGCTCTACCGCCATCTACTGGACTGGAGTGTGGATCGGGATGCTAAATACATCACATACATTTTAAAACTAAAATAACCAAAACAAAAATAAATAAAATAAATTCTCTCTATTAATTTCGTCTTTTTAAGGTACCTGAACAAAAATAAGATAAGGAAGTGGAAAGTCCTGTAGCTAATACGTAACAGTTCCGCCTTCTTTGTCTTTTCCGCCAGTAGTTATAATATCCGACTGATGATCACGTGACTTGTTATCGGCTACACTGATGCACTAATTTTGATATAGCTGGAAAAAAACACATAATCCTAGCTTTATTTATTTTGATCAAAACCCATCTTTTTTTCCCCAAATTGCTGTGTTTCTATTAAGTTGATTTATTTGCTTAATTCCGTGGATTTTGTGCAATTCTAAGGTCAAAACAGCAGCTAACTACTGGGTTTCTTTAAAATTGTTTGAAATAATTTGAAAAATAGACTGAATTTAATGCACCGATAACTACGATCAACTGGAATGGATTTGTGATTGAACTGAACTTTGTCAAGATGACATTGTGAATTGGTGTTTTACAAATAAAAGGAACCAATTTAGGCCAAACATTTAACTGCAAATCCATTAAAAATGTATTTAAATATTGACTCGGTGTCAAACTTCCTATGAGTCGCTCAAAATGAGAAGTTTCTGCTGGAAAGTGCAGAGGAGCTACAAATAGGGTTGAATTTTCTTTGAGTTTTGTAAACAAGGATATATAAAAAATAAGGCTTAAAATAAAAAATATGGCAAATAGTACATGTTCTACAATGCTTTTGCAGTGGCACGATTTATTAAAAATGAGAAGCGGTTTAAAATGTTGCAGAAAACAAACTGGGCAGATGATGTTTGATGGGGAAGGCTGCATTTATTCTGGATTTTGAACATACATAAAACCATATGTGCCACTGTAAGCAAAAATGTGAATATTTACAAGACAAAAAAAAAAAATCAATATTCACAGAAGAATTATAATACAAAGAGGAAAAATCCTTCAGTAACCCTTACAACAACATAACATCCTTTAGAAACGTGAAAGTTTTGAATTTAGCAAAAAAACAGAGGGTTGTTAGATCTGCAAACTGCAGCCACATTCTGAGTTTTAAGGAAATAAACATTAAGAGTGTATCTGCTTGCTCAGCATTTTTCTTCAGTGCATTTCACTTTAGTTTAAAATGTAACTCAGAACTGAAAACGATAAGAAAACCTCAGTTTCGAGGTGTAATCAGAAGATAAATATTGTAGTGTTTGTTTCCACCGCTTCCAAACCAAGGTTCATAACTCACCGAATACCTCAGAACTGAACGCTCCTCCAACTCTGATGGGTTTTCTTTGTTTGTTTGATTTTTTAAAAGATAACCCAAGCAGTAAATTCTGGTTTGTTGTGGGAATTTTTAAGCTGAGGATCCTCAGTCAACTGTTAACAAACCTGGGTCAGGTTCTTACACATTCCAACAACTCCGACATATTTTGAAGGAAAATATGGATGTTTTTCACAAAGTAACAGGTCACCCTCCCCATTCAACCATGTTGCTACAGCTGCAGTTTGCCACTAGATGTCACTACAACCTGCACCACGTACCTCTAAAAACAGCTTTATGCTGTCCTACTTCTATATTCTTCTAAACAAACTTTAATGCACTACCACCTTTTAGTCACTGAACTGATTTTTTAAATAATCCATGTATGTTTTCTGCAAAACGGTCTCAGAGCTCATCTACCAACTAGAAAAAATGTTTTACTGGATGAAAAATGGTAAAAATAAACAAGTTATTTCCTTCCCAACCAACTTTGTGCTGAAAAAGCAACTTAACGATTCCAGCAGCATTTCAGGAAGCCCATGTTTATTTATGTAAGGTGCTATGAAAGCTGAGTTCGATTTACATCAACCAAACTGTTCATAAATCCAGGTTTAAACATAAATTTGTAGACTTTCAAACTGAAAGCTGGAGTTTATAAATGCAACTTGGAACTGCAGGTGTAACTCCTGACTGAAGGGCTGCTTGAAAATGTCGTAAATAGTGTTTATGAATGTAGCCTGATGTTTAAAACAGAGATTAGAAATTAGATAGGTGATAAAAAGCCACACTGATCCACTGATTTGCAAACAAACATTATCTCACTGCAACACAATCTCTCCAAAAATTCAAAATGGAGGATCAAACTAAAGCAGGTTGATTCAAGTTTAGCTCTAGAACCAGTGTGGTGGTAAAAACAATTATTATTCATCCTGCTGTGAGAAAAAATATTACTTTTTGTCTTCCTGTTGTTGGACAATGCCATCGCCACCTAGTGGTCAGGTTTGATCATTTCAGGCAAAAGTGGCTGCGTAAAGTAGACGCGTTTCTGTGCTTTGATAGTAAAATGGAGGAGGGCGACCAGTTGACTGAAAGTACGATTTCCAACGGTAAACACTTATAAACAAAGTTAATCCTCTTCAACACGAGATTCTCTGCATCTTGTAAAACTCTCCCAACCTTCGGAGGTGAAAGTTGAAAGTCTCGTTCGCTAGCAGAGATTTTATTCCCACACAAACAGAATTTTTTTTGATGAAATACAGAAACTGTTTCAGTTGTGTTGTGCAGACAGCGGTGCTGCTCACCTCGACGGACCAGAAAGCAAAAAATAAAAAAACAATGAAAAAACAAAAACGAAATCCCGAAAAATATTAATTGCAGATAGCAGCTAGTTTAATAAACAGTTTCTGTTCCCTCCGTCGGGAGAAGAAGAAGATGGTGGCCAGGCGGCGGTTCACCCCAGCAGCAGACCCGACAGCGCGTTCAGGTCTCTCATGTACGGGTTGTCGCTGAGGATCCGGTCGATCCGCTGCTTCTGCTCAGGAAAGATATCGTACAGCTTCCTCTTCAGCTCCAACGTCTCCCCCGGCGACCGCTGCGGCGGCGGGGCGGGCGACGGCGAGGGAGAGCGGCGCGGCGGGTGCCACTCGGGCGGCCCAGAGTGCGGCCAGTGTGCGGTGGGGTGGGCCGTCAGGGAGGCGGGGTTACGCAGAGTCTGGACGTTAACAAGCGGCTGCTGCTGGGACGAGGCCCGGAAATCCGGAGGGGGGAACAGCGGCGGTGAAACTCTCCTGGAGAGAGAAGAAGAAGAAACAGGCTGCAGATAAATCCCAAACAATCAGAGTCACAGATCCACATCGCATGACTCACCTGCTGTCTTTCCGCAGGAAGTCGTCCAGGTGGGGTCCGTCTTTTCCAAGCGGGTCGTCGGGAATCATGAAGTGATCCTCAACGAAGGTAAACTGAAGAAGCCTGTCAGGAAACACAAAGTGCAGCGTTCACACAAATGAAACAGGATTTGTTTTAAAAATTAAGTATTCAAAAACTAACAGCAATTTCTAGAGGGGAGCTTTTATGCTTCCTTTTTCTGGCTAGGACAGGTCTGTTTCAGCGCCTCTGCCACTTTAAATCCAAATAATCTGCTGCCGGCCAAATCAAAGTTTACACTCACAGGTAGGGATGGGCATTTACAGTATTGTCATTTATCGTGAAAAGTAAGCAACAGAGCAGTATTGTAAAAAGTCCAAGACTGTTTGACTCTTTAAAATAAATATCACATTCAGTAGAATTTCCTATAAAATATCCCCAGAAAACTCGTTTGGTTTTCTCGTGCTCATCTTGATGTAATACACAAACCAACCAGTAGGTGGTGAGGAAATCACACAGAAAATAAGATTTCAAAGTTTCTGCAGCTGAGTTTAGGATTTAAACGTTGAATAAATAACAGCTGTTAACACTCACATTTTTCAGCAAAGCTATTTACATTGCCATGTCTATTTAAATGTTTCACCACAAAACTAGGAATAATTAACATTTAAGATTTATTTTGATGAAAAATTATTTTGTTCTCTGGTCTGTAAATGAATCTAAGAAACATTGATCGTCTCCAATTAAAAAATAATTTTACGTTCTATTAAATTTTAATAAAAATGTGACTTAAATGAAAAGACAAATAGAAAATGTGCCACTGATATTATGGAATACACTAAACAATAGAATATTTTACTAATAAGAACAAGTTCCTGTGATGATTCTGTTCCCTGTTTCTCAGAGAAACCTTTTCAGTAAAGCTAGACAAGCTATAAATCTTTATTAGTCAGCTGCGTCGCTGGACTTTCCAGCACCTTTTCAGAGTAATGAAACACGTCAGCGTCTGACGAACTGAACTCTACAAATCCCAACCAATCACCTCTCTTGAATGATGCGACGCCATGTGTCCGAGGTGTCAACAAAGTCCCGCAGGTTGTCGTTAGTGACGATTATCCCGTCTGTCTTCTCTGCTAGGTGGAGCAGGAACCTGAAAAACAAGGAAAGAGAGACGGAGCGGATTGTTTGGATTAGACACTCAGGATTTTCCTGGCGTTCAAAGGTCAGACATTTCCAGAGCGGAGAGGAAAACCTGAAGAGCTCAGTCAGGATCCTGTTTCAGTCTGGAGGCATTTATGACACAATCTGACCTCAAGTGGAACCGGTAAACTTTCAGAGATATTTCCAGAATTTCCTCAAATATCTGTTCAGTGCCAATGCTTCAAATTTAAGAGATTTAACAAAAGGACGAGGCTTTTCTCGATCATTTGTAGACCACCTGAAAAACTTGAATAAAAGTTTCATTTGAGTTTTCTTCCACCAGATTTTCCCGTTTACAGAGAAATAAATTAGCTTCTTATGCTAGCTACACTTTACCTCATTTTAGCTTATTTCATTTTTCTATGTTGCTAGCTTACTTTTTCTAGGTTTAGCCCTTTATTGTTCTTTGTTTACACAATTTAACTTTATCTTATCGCTTAGTTCATATTGGTAGTTTAGCATGGTTAGGGTAGCCAACTTAATGTTTTCTATGTAGGTTTACATGCGTTTCTGTGCTTTTTAAGCCATTTTTATGGTGGAAAATGAGGTGAAAACGTTTTTTTTATTTTTACCTGTCGTCATGTGAAGATATTCTCTGGCCGCAGACTTCTCTGGAGGGGGTGAAGGACAGCAGCCGCAGGTCTTCCAGCTGGTTTAGAAAGTGTTGCTCTGCAATAAAAAGAAATTTACGGATCAGAACCAGATATTTGGAGTCAAATGATGATCTGGAGTCTTTGAGTAATTTAAAAATGTCCCTGAATTTGGGGTTTATGAAAAGAGGTTTGTAATATTCCGTATTTTGGCAAATACAAGGCCAGTATCTCCAACATTGATATCGTTTCTTTTTATTATTTTTGTTTAAATTTAAAATAGAAATAAACCAAACTTAAAGGTGTTGCCTAATCATTTTAAGAACACATTAATAAGATAAGAGAGAAATAATAATAATAATTTATGTTCTTTTTTTTATCCAAATAATTATCAAATCTGGAAAATCTAAAACTAACCATCAATCTTACCTCTAGTATCGATCAGATACTGAAACCAACTTGGTATCAATATTATCATTAAGGGCTGGAAGAAACGGCTGAAGACTTATATCAGTCGATATCAATAATTATTGATCAGGTTGTTGTTTTAAATACCTGAATTACTGACCTTTCCTGTTTTAACTGTAGTTTTCACACCACATCTTCTTTTTTTTTAATTACTCTTAGGCAGTTATGAGGCAAAACCTGATACTGCTGCTGTACAAGTTACTTAACAAGCTGTTGCTAGGCAACCAAAGAACAACTTCCCACTTTGGTTACCTAGCAACCTTGAGTCTGACCAGCTAAAGTCTTTCTTTTCTTTAATTCCCAACATGCTATAAATATCGATTATTGAATATTCTATTGCACATATTATCTACCGATATTAATCGCGATACATATTGTTATTGATTTATTGTCCAGCCTTATTGCCTATATAATAAAAAGGTAAACCCTACTTACTTTTGTACTTTTTTGTAATTATTTTTGGTAAAAGAAAATTGGAATCAAGTAGTTTTCTGATAATGTAAATTTCAAAATAATTCTAAGATAAAGAGTTTCAAGAGTCTAGATTCCATCATCGTTGCAATATATATATATATATATATATATATATATATATATATATATATATATATATATATATATATATATATATATATATAAAGCACCTTTCTGTGTTTAGTTTTGAACTTTAAGGGTTTTGAACTTTAAGGTGAGCGTCAGGTTTACCTGTAGCGAGTCGGTCTCTCTTCTGACGCCACTGTGGAACGAACACGGTGATCTCCCTGTGGCCTCTTCGCCAGAACATTTCCACGGCCAGAGCAATGCCGCGGCACGAAAAGAACCGGTGAAGGCCATGACTAGAAAAAAAAATAAAATAAAATAAAACTTCAAAACAATGTAAAAAGATGCAATGCAGTAGGTCTGAAGCTAATGGTTATTTTAGTTTTCTATTAATATGACAAATTCTGCAGATTTTTTATTTAATCTCTTAAACTTGTTGATGTGGAAAAATTACAATAAGGTCACATCTACTAGTTGTATTGCTATATATTTATTCCAAGTTCCTGTACATTCCCACCAAGTTTTGACTATTTGGGTTACTTATACAAGGTTGGACGTCGTTTTTCACCAGTCTGTTTCCCATGCTGTAGATCTCTTATCCTTTTTGTATAAAACTCGTGTGTTGTTGCTTTTCATCCAGACTTGCTTCATTATTGATTGTCCTACGAACTCTCTGAGTTGTGCACAATTCATGAATAAACCTGACTGAGTGATTTTACCTGAACAGTGCTTGGAAATAGTTTTTTTTCCATGACACTTGTTTTGTAACATAGCATTCCTTTAGAAATTTAAGAATTCATGATAAGAATTTTGAACATCATTAATGATGTTTAATACACATTTAGCAGAAGTTTTCTTTAATTTCAGATGCAACTTTGTACAAGTGTGGGGAGAAAAAAAAACTGAATCAGAGAAAACAGAAGCTCAAAAAGGGTAAATCTATTTAATTCAGCGGTGAAACATACGAGTCTTGCTTTGCTTTGCAGAAATTCACCTGAATGCACAAACATCTGTGACTATGATGCAATCAGAAACAACAAACCCAAACATTTTAAAGATTAGCAACAACTTAAAAAAAACACAGGCTTTTATTAGCCTCTACAAAACTTCCAGGAGACACAATTTAAACCATCAGTTGGCACAAAATGTTGCCGGTGACGTTCACAAACTGCAAGCGGACGTCAGACGGCTCCAATTAAACATGTTGGTAGATAGGGCAACAAAAACCACAACGCAAACAACCAGCAGCGGCAGCCCAGATGAGAAACTCCCTGAGCAGGAAGCTGCAGACAGATCGCACAACTATAGACATTATCACAGCCAGCAGATCTCTGGTGCTGTTCATCAGGCCCAAACCACCAAACCAATACGTGTCAGGGATTTTTCTTTTTGCTTGTTTGAGCAGCAATGTTTGACAGTTAAAAATAGCACAAAGTTTCTTTCATCACTGATGGATATTTCAGGTACAATGATTTTTAAAAAAATCCTGGAGGCAAATTAGCTGCCTCAAAAATGTATTAAATATTGTGTAATAATAATAAATACTGTTAAGCTATTCAGCGCAGTGTGGTCTGGCCGGAAGGTTATTTATGTTGCACAACTTCGCTCTTCCGTCTGCTAACGCCTACACGTTGACGCAAGTATGCTAGGCACTATTTTTAGCTGTGGAGGAAGATGTAGGCCTGTCACAATAACAAATGTTTCTGGACGATATGGTTGCAACCAACAATTTCAATTAACGATTATTTTATTAATCGATTATTCAGATGATTAATTGGATAAAATAGATGGCCACATTCTGCAAATTTTTCATTTAACCAATTAAGAGTTTTTTTTCTTTATATAACAGACAAATATAAAAAGATGCAAACAAGCAAATGATTTAATTCCTTTTCTAAATAAGAAAACTTTTTAAAAAATGTGTTGTCAGCTTTCATTTAATGAACGCTGGAGCTTTTGAAGCAAAAGATGAATCTGCAGCTAAAAAATGCTTCTAACATTAAAAGGTAAAAATTTCAGCCTTTTTTACTTATGAATACGGTGTAGAGCTGATCTGTTGATTATTTTAAAAACAATTAATGAGATTAGTTGTGATTAATCATCAACTAACTTAGTAATCTGATCAAATATGATTTTTTTTTTTGCATTAACCAATTAATAATTGGATAGCAAAAGAAGTTTTTTTTTTAGATTCAAGTGAATCTTAAACTATGCAGTTTCGTCTGAAACATACTCTCAGAAGTTAAAGTTTTTGAATTAAAATTCCTCCTCGTCATGAGAATATCTCTCCCTTCTGCGCTGGTTCTTTCCCTTTCTGCTCGGGTTACTATCGGGTTTACAGATCTGGACTCACGTGAGCTGTGGTTTTACAGAGACACATGCAAGCAGCCTGAACAGCTTAGTGACGCCACAAACAATATTTAGCAGCTTTCCTTCCAAGCTGATGTTACGCGGCCAAAATAGCAACCGAGGAGGAAGATTATTGGGACTTTTGGGGCAAACGGTGATGCAACGAGTTATAAAGCTGCAGCAGAAACAGGCACTAAAACATGGCAGATGCTGAAATCATAAACTAAAGAGATAAAAAAAAAATCCAACTTGAAATCTGACAAAGTTGCTGCTGAGACTGATGATACTGATCAGGGGGAAACATTACAGACCCGTTTCACTTTTCCTGGTGTTTGCAACTCTGTACAAACATGTCAGAGTATAAACAGGGGGCAGACAGACGTGGATCATTTTCAGCCAGGGGTCAATATATGCAAAGAGCAGGGAAGTTCCCACAGCTGCTGAGAGAGAAAGTGATGAATGACATGAAAGCGGGGGTAAAACGTGTAATAACCACCAAACTCTGTCGTAACGCAACCCAAGGAGGGAAAATGGCTCAACCTCGTTTGAATAATTTTAAATATTTGTTTTTAGGATCAGGGCATGTCCTGGTCTGTAAACCTTCACTGGGACGTTTTAAACAAAATAAAAATATTTTTGAATTATTATTTAGTGATAAACTCTCAATAATTCAGATTTTATTAAAAAAATTCTGACAGATTTGATCATTGAAGAGGTTATTTCTAACTAGGGGTGAAACGATTAATCAGAATAATCATGATTAATCAACTAATCGTTAACTGGAGTACAAGAATTCAAAAAAAGCCACTTGCTAAAAAAAATTACACACTCAAAGCAGTAATTAAGCAAAAGCTGTACTAAAAATAAATACATTTAGCATTTAAGATGAAAAAAGAACCTTCTCTGAACACCACACTCAAAGCATTAATTCATTGTTTTTATCCAATTAATCACCAAAATAATTGATAAAATATCTTCAGACCTTTACCATGGAGAGAACAACTGTAGAAGTAAATATCAAGGCGGACCTTTTTATTTTGTGCTGGAAGAAACTGTTTACATAAATCACATCTGGACTTTGCTATTTTAAAAAGATTTACTCTGTTAAACTAGTACTTTTCCATCAATATTAAAGAATAATTAACTTAAAACAAGCTCTTATATCTTGCTGAAAAGCTACTTATAAGTTAGTTTTGATTTATTTCAAGTGTACTAAGATATTTGCACCAAAATATTTGGTAACACTTGGTGTTTTTGCAGTGTACTGAGGGTTGTTAGAGTAAATGGGGTTGAAAATAAATGGATGAGATACTTTCTGCTATTTATTCATCACATAAAATCCCAGTGAAACACATTAGTGTTGTAAGAAAAACAGGCACAACCGAACTGCTGGTCATGTTGAAACATTCGGCTGAGTCAGAGGTGCATTATGGGTACAGTTCGGGTAAAGCCGGAGGAAGGAAGGAAGAAACCAGAACGTGAAAGGAAGTAGTTGCACAAGTGAAGAGTCAGGATAAGGTCATGCAGGATGAAGACCGAACCCGTAAATCAAAGTGAAAGCAAAAACTCCTTTTATCTTCATCTGCACATCAAGTTTGGGACAAACAACTTCTGGATCAATCAGAGATTGAAATCGCTGATTTTCTTTTTGTTACTAGAAAAGGTATTTTGTTCTGAGAAACACCTCCGTAACGAGCCGCCCTCGCTTCGACATGGTGCTACAGCTGCTCTGAGGCCTGCTCACAGTCATACCCAAACACGATGAGTCATGTGAACATGTGAAGGCGTGGGCGCGCCAACGACGCCGGGGTGGTAGCACAGACCTGCACGCGTGGTTTTGTGTGGCGCGTGCGTGAAGCGGCGATGGTGCTGATGGGAAGGGTGGCGGCTTCACGAGTCAAAAGGAGAACATGTAGTACGCGGAGTGGGACGTGACACCAACTTAACACAGAATCGATTTGTCATCGGATGAATTGCAGCTTCACACAGATTCTTAAATTATTAAAAAAAATAAATAAATCAAACTAAAACTGATTCTGATTAAATATCAACATGAGCCGGTTATGACTGGCACTTATTACCAACATTTACTCCCTTCTTTGTTTTTGTATTATCTCAGAAAACGAGGACTGACTCAAGAAAATCTCAATTTCAGCCAAAAAAAAGCCAATGACTGATCGCTTATGGTGTGCCAGTAACTCCTGTTTACACCTGAACCACAGCGGTATCACATTTATCACCCCAAAGGTGAGGGAGGTGAACAATTCTTATCAAAATGTTAGTCACGATTTTTCTTAAAAAGTGTAACCAGATTGTGATTCTGTCACAAAAATTCTTAGTTGAGGTTGTTGCTAACAATTCTTAATCCACTTAAGGCTTTTTTATACAATATTAGAAATACAGAAAACGACTTGATTCCGTTTTTAAACAAAAAAATATTTTTGTATATGTTTGATTATTTGTAGCAAAGGATGAATCTGCATATAAAAAAGGCTCAGATTTTCCTCTGACTTAACATCAACACATGAAGATGCTAATCTGTCAACTGTAGATTTTTATTTTACTACTTTGTACCAAGTACTACTCTGACTGTATCATTCTTTCAATAAAAAGCCTTTTTTGAGTCTGTATTCTCTAGTTAATGATTGATTGGTTGACAATTATTTCAATAACTGATTAATCACAATTAAGCCGATTAATCATTTCTTAAAATAATCAATAATACACTGTATTGATGTTACGTTGAACAGAAAGGACTGAGATTTTCACAAGTATTTAATAATTGATGCTAGAAGTATTTAATAGCTGCAGATGCTATAAATGATCAAACATACACTTAAGAATAAAGTATTAGTCAATGAAATGTTTTATTTTCTTATTTCATAAAACTGATTTGTTTATTTTCATCTTTTAACGTATTTCTAATATTGTATAAAAAAGGCTTAAATGGTTTAACAAAAAATTTGCAGAATCTGGGATTTTCCCCCGATTAATAGTCAGAATAATCGATTAATTTACAACTAAAATAACTGTAAGTTTCAGGCCTACTGTAATGGTTTATTTTCAATACACACATGTCAGTATTCTTTATTTATTGTCAATCATACGAGATTTTATCTGGCAGGAAAAGGAGCCCACATTTCTCCTCCAGTTCATCATCTCAAGAGTTTTGTGGCGACTCAACCCTTAAAGGACCGAAAGTGACCAAGAACTGAGAGGCTGTGCAGACTCACGCCATCGCCACGTTACTGCCGTCTATAATGATGTGCCTGAGGTCCGGGTTCCCCCGCTCGTTCGGCAGGTTCAAGGTGAACTGGGTCCGCAGCGACTGGTGGAACCGAGCCAGGCCGGTGACCGGGGGGGCTGGCGGGTCGTTGGTAGGCGGGGTCCGGGCCACGCCGCCCTGGAAGTTCACGTGGCTGATGGTCTGGTAGGCAGAGGCTGCGGTCCGGTTGATGGGCTGAGCCGACTGGGAAGGAAACACACAATGAGGGGTGGGAACTCAGAGCAGCAGCTCATCCTCAGCTTTGTTCAGTCAAATCTGGGTGAAAATAACACCACAAAACATTTAAAAAACTAATAAAAAGGTAAAAAAAACCCAGAGTAATTACCAAGACTGGAGTCGTGTAAAACTACAGAATTAAAAAGAACAAAAGCTCAACTAGTCTAGGTCCAACTTAGTTCTACTTAATGTAATTATATAAATAATATCTTATCACAAGTCATTTTTAACGTGTTGTAATAGAAAATCTATTTTTATTATTGATTTTTTTCCATCCTGGTTATTTTTAAAAATCAAGCTAATTCATTCAGATGTTTAAAAAAAAGCTAAATAAACTCCAGTTAAAGGCGCATTTCTAGCGTTAGCGAGAGAAATTTTTATATTTTACCAAAGACAAATAAGAAATCCTACAACCGCTAAAACCTGACACAACTCCAATTTTTGTTTACATTTCAAAAAAGTAAAAAAGTAAGTTACGCTCAAGTTCTTCTTCAGAGGTTTCAGTAGGAAGGAGCAGCGCCCCTACAGGCGAGGAGGGGAACATGTTTTCACTCAGTTCAGTATGACAGAGAACCGCAGCAGATAAAAATATATCAATGTTGTATTTTTGGTCTCAATTAAACTGAGTCTACCAAACTGTCAGGTGTGAAGACGCCTTCAATCACTTTTCATAGTACTTAGTAAAACTGGAGTACGAGTCAGTGGCCGATTTGCTATAAATGGACCAACAGGGTAGCATCTTTTACGGCATAACTACAATCAAAACCTCAGCACTGAAAAGACACAAAATCTTACCAAGTATTTTTGTGAATATTTTATTATACTTAAAATAAGAAAAACTAAATTACAAGTCATTTTTTTATCAAGATGGCAGAGCTTGTTTGAAGTCAATAACTCTTTAATATTGATGAAAACGTACTTAATCCATTGGCAGATATATTTACTTATAACAAGACATTTTCCCCCTGTTGTTAGTGAAATAATCTGCCAAGGGAATAAGACCTTTTTCATCAATATTAAGGAATTATTTACCTAAAACAAGCTCCTGTTTCTTGGTGAAAAGTTACCTATGAGTTAGTTTTGTATCAAAGTGTACAAAGATATTTGCACTACAAACTACACAAAAATACTTGGTAAAATGGTGTTTGTGCCGTGCCTGATCCTGGACTGGATGGAGAAATTAACACATATTCCAACAAAAACAAACAAACAGAAACTCACGCTGGGAGTTGAAGCCAGAGAGGCGTTACTCAGCCACTGCGGCGTGCTGCGCAGCGTCGTAAGGCTCTCCACCTTCACCGGTCCGCCCAAAGTTTGAGTCCCGCATCGAGACAGGTAGTCCCGCTGCGTGACTCCGCCCCCTCCCCGCGCCAGGTAGTCTGTTCGGGATCCGGACTGCGTGGGGTCAGGGTGCGGCATCGTCATTATCCGGGACATTCGACCGTCTGCCGTTTTGGCGCTGGTGGGGATGATGTTGTCGTCATCGTCGATCGTAATCACCTCGTAGTTCCCCGCTCCGCCCTGAGCACTGGAGCTTCTCTTGATTGTGATGGCCTAAAAATGATGTAATACACAGTAAATACATGTTTATTTATGTAAACAGATCCAATCAAGGTAATCTCCAACACGAAATATTGTTACTATAAAGTTTACGTGTGGAGATTAAAGTCTGGAAGCAGCACAAATTTTTTATTTTTCTCTGCAGAGCTGCTGAAACACTGAATTTCTTTAAATCAAAACTAAAACCCCCATTTGTTTAATGGGGTGCACGAATTTATCAGCAAGCTCATTTACTGGAGCTGATTTAATTAATTTTGGGAGATCTGTGATCCATTAATACTTAAATGTGAAGCCGATCTATCTACCTCAACAAAGGTCTAGAAATCAACCACCGTCCTCTTCTGCTCTGCAGTGAGAGGTTTGACTGACAGACCGGCCCACCAGGTCAGATAAAAAAAATTAAGTATCGGCCAAAATCGGAATAAGCAGGTCAGACTTTGGTAATCGGAAATCGGCCAAAGAACTGCAATTGGTGCACGTCTAGTCTGTAGATCTCTTAAACCCAAGTAAAATATTCAAGATCCGTTCATGGTTTGACAACATTTATTATAGTCTAGAGTGATTCTTTATTGTCCCTTAATAACAAAATGTATTGGTATCAACAGGAAATTGATAGATTAATGGAAGCTTTAAAACGTATGGATTGTGCTGTAATGGCCTGAAACGAGGATTATGGGATTATTTGTGGTTTAATGTGAGATTACCTGCTGAGTGCTCGTCTCACTGCCACTGCACTTCCGCCGGTGTCCCAACCCGTTGCTGCTTCCTCCTCGCTGGCTCGGCTTTATGTTCTCTTTTGATCTCCCAGAGTCTCCCAGCTCCCGCTCCTTTTCCCTTTTACCCATTGACGAGGTCGACGAAGACGAGGAGGAAGAGGGGCAGAGGGTGTCAGCGGGACGCACGGAGTTCATTTGTCTCTCTCTGTCCCCTACTTTGCAGTCCTGATCACAACGTTTGGTTTCTTCAACTATTTTCTCCAGGATTAGAAAGGTGTCCTCCGTCTGCCCCGTCGCCTTGACGACGCGCTCCACCACTTCCTGCTGGTAGCCCATGGTTCTGGAAAGGAAAAGTAGATCTCACAAGGTAGCTACAACTTTTAAATGGCACCCACAGTAAAACTCAAGCACTTAAATTAAATAATTTGTTACCGTTATTAATTATGTTTTGTGGTAGTGTGCTATATTTTACAGCAGGGACAAAGTTAACTACAATTTTAGGTTTTGAAATGTCTCTCTCACCTTATACAGAGAACAAATTTGGTGCACTGTACAAGATTATACTCGCATAAACTAATTCAAATTCAAAAACCCTTTATTGATCCCAAAGGAAAATTAAATGTTATAACTCATATAAATTCAAATTAATTAATAAATTAATTAAAATCCAGAGTCCCTTGGCAAGTTACAAAAACAGATTTAAACATCTCTTCCAGTAGACTGAAAGCGCTGGAGCTCAGCTTGGGTTGCTAGGTAACGGGCGGAACTCTGCTGGGGTTGCTAGGTAACGGGCTGCGCTGTGTTGGGTTTAGTAGGCAAGGGGCCGTTCCTACTTTTAAAAGGTTTTTGACACCAAAAACATGAACTTGTTGCCAAACAATGACTGGGTGTTTTTGTTTTTAAAAGCAGCTGAAACCCAAATGGAAAAACAGAAATGTGCAAGGTGTGAATTTCCCTTTAGAGGTTTACCTGAAAAAGTTCACCAGGCAGCGGAGGTTGGTTTCCGGGCTGACGGCCTCACCATCGTCTGGTACGGCCTCGCCGGACTCCTGTGTGATCGGACCGGCCACTGTGTTCGCTTTCCCTGAGTAGCAGGAGGAGGAGAGCGTGGAGGAAGCAGACGGGGTTTTGGACCTGCAGCTGCTGCCGGCGCCCCGGACCTCCCTGTCCCGAGGTCGCTCTCTTGCCGTCCTCTCTGGCGACTCCTCCTTCCGTTCCAGGGAGTACTGTCTCTTTGTGTCCCGAGTCTCGCTCTCGGACGAGCGCCGCTTGTGTGAGGGTCGGGTACCGTTGAGCAGGACCGCCTCTGGACCCAAACCCACTTTCACGCCTGCGCAGACGGATGCCGCCACCGGACCGCCTTTCTCCTCGAAGCTGGTGTCCAGGATGCGGTTGGAGAGCTCTGTCACCGGAGTGCTGCTCTGTGAGCGGTCCTGGTCAACCTCCGCCATGCTGGGAAGCAGCGCCTGGTTGACCTGATAGTGGGAATAAAAATTATACACTGAAAAAACAGAAAATACCACCAGGTATTTTTGGTCCAGTTTTGTCTTATCTCAAGACAAAACTGGACTAGAAACTAGCTCACTTTTGAGAACAAATGCAGCTAATTTGAGCCATAGAGCAAAAACTGAAAGGGTTAATTGTGATTAATTGATTACTGAAATATTCATCAACTAACTCAGTAATTCATTAATCATTGAATAGAGTAAACAGACTCAAAAATCTATCCAGAGGAAGGGCTTTAGACGCTCAACCTGAAAGCTAACTAAGCTGGGTTGGTGGCCCATCAACTAACTCACTCACTCTTTGGTTACCTAGCAACAACTTGCTGGGTAATAAGAACTTTCAAGTTCCCTCCAAATTTGGTTGCCTAGCAACAACCTGCACAGTAACGTGCACAGCAGCAGTTTCTGTTTTCCTCATAACTGCATAAAAATAAAAATGTTGTGGAAACTGTGGATAAAACGGGAGGTTATGCCAACAGTTTGGTATTATTTAAGATATCTAAAACAAAACAAAAAAGATTAATGATATTCTATCGTGATAAGTTTTTTAGCCATGTCGTCCAGGCCTGACTCAGCTGCAGAAATAAATCGACCTTTTGATGATTTTCTCATTTATTGTGTAAATACAAACATGCATTTTTTCCCTAGAAGCGAAAATCCTAGATCATATGGATTTAACCAACCAGAGCCGATGTGTTTGTGCTGGTGGGGCTGTGAACCAGTCCCAGTAACTCCTCCTTCAGGGCACTGGGCAGCAGCAGGAGCTCCATGGTGTATTTATCATCTCTTTCCTCCACGAAGGACTTGAATGCTCGCTTCACCGCCGATTCTCTGTCACTTGGCAGACTCTTCTTCTCCTGCACAGAAAACCCAAACAAATGAAGAAAAAACACAAATAATTGCCAACTTAGAAACTTTCATTAACGTAATTTCACCAGTCCTACTTGGAAGAGAGCAACAAACTGCTGAACTCTGCTTTGCGCCATCACAACAGGCTCAGCTCGGCCCACCAGCCACAGACGGCCCGGCTCCGGCACCAGAACCTCGGCGCTGGTGTCCCGTATGAGCCTGTCCAGGAAGAGGCCTCGGGCTCCGGCGAAGATGCAGTGCATATCCGTGGGATAGTGCTCCTCTTTCTGCAGCTCCGGGTCGCAGAGCCCTCGAATATACTCCTTCAGAGAAAAACCAAAAACATTAATGCTGCAGCTTACGGCTCTTTTAGTGATCAAGTATTTTGGCGACTCATCCGATAAAATAATATATTAGAAAAGATAACTCATTCAATTCCTTTTTTAAATTAGAAAATTTACATTTTATTGCCTAAAGTGCAACAATATATTATTCCTTTGATGATTTGAAGCAAAGGATGCATCTGCAGCTAAAAAAATACTAACTAACAACAACATGAGAAAATCTATAACAATAACATTTTCTCTGATTAACCGATTATTAGCTGAATAGCAAAATGTGCTTAAAGGGAACATAATTATTACAAAGTTGTATTTTTCTCTTAAATACAAAATGCATGTTTTTTTTTTGTTTTTGTTTTTTTACAGCTTTACTCCAGGTAACGATTAATCAGCTACTAAATTAGTTAACGATTATTTTAATAATCAATTAATTACGATTAATCTGATTAATCGCTTAATATTTGAAGAGAAAATGGTATTTAATAAGAAATATTCCTCACAGAATTTGAAGCTAAAACAGTGACACTCGACGAGTTTCGGGTAAACCATATTTACAAAGTTTTTTTTAATTAAATACAAAAGATATATATATATTTTTACAGCTTTCGCTTCATTACTGCTCTGACTTTATCATTCTTTCAGCAAATGGCCTCTTTTTGAGTCTTTATATTCCAGTTAACAATTAATCAATTACTAAATTATTTGATGATTATTTTAATAAACGATAAATCACAATTACCGGTAATCGTTTCATCCCTAAAAAGATGGATTTCAAAATCACAAAACAGCAAAATTCTTCATTTTAAGCAAATACAAAAAGAGAAAAATAAAAAAAAAAAGGAAAATGAAAGAAATGTTGGTGGGCATTTGTATTAATTCACGTCACGTGAGGCCGAAACTGAACAATTTGCAATGAATCAGATTCAGATACTCTCCTGGCTGAGGGAGACGTTTGGGTGAATCAGCAGCTTTCTGACTGATAATGTGACACGCCCGTTTAGCATTAATGAAAGACTCGACACGAGGGAAATGAGTCAACAATGACATCAGGAGAGGAGCTCAGGTCTGCGTTAATCAAGAGAAACACGGTGAGGCTGCCTGACTCAGCTTTTACTGAATATCCAAGACTGTTTAAAAGTTAATAAAATTAAAATAAACTTTTGTAGGAGCTGGAAATAATTTTAAAAAATCATCAAGTTCATAAACGTAAAAGATAATAAATTGCATTTACTGAAAATCTCCAACTGAACACTTTACAATAAAATAAACAATTTCATAAAAGTTGTATATAGAAAAAAAAAAACATCAAGTTGACAAAAAAATACAAGCATAAGTATAAATGGTCTTTACTAAAAATTTTAACCTGAAAAAAAAAAAAAAATATATATATATATATATATAAATATATATATACATACATATAATATGTAATAAAACTGAATAAATGAATGTATTACAGGTTAACTAAAAATAAAATTTGTTCTCATAAAATTTTTAGAAAATATAAAATTGATAAAGAAAAATTATCCTTTACTAAAAATCAAAAACGCAACAAAAAATATATCTCAATAAAAGCTGAAAACGTCCGCATTCAAATTTTAATAAAAATATAACATTAAATATAGAATAAATAAAATAATTAGCCTTCACTGATTTTAGCTAGCTAGCTAGATTTGTCAATAACATTGCATTCTGATATTGGCCCAAATTTTCATGTTGTTGCATTTTTTTGTGATAATTTTGATATTGCTGATGAATTTGCAGTAAAATTACCTGGTATATCAGCTTTACCATCGTTGTCTGACGATTTTAGTCTTTTTTTACATATCGTTGATATGTAAAAAGATAAGCAGATAAGCAGAACTGGGCCATCATTAACGACCGATGTTTGTTTGCATCTTGTTGCTGTTCGTGTTTCAAGAGCAGATTTGTCATGTGACATTTGTTTGGGCCTGTGATAGTGATGCAGCACGGGACTGGAACATGTTTGAATGATAGTGATGCAGCACGGGACTGGAACATGTTTGAAGCAGAGAAGCAATGTGGGTATTGTGGTCGCTTTCTTAATGTTTCGAAGAAAATACATGAAGCATCGGTAAATATCAGTTATCAGTCATTACAGCTAAGTTAACATCAGATAAATGACGTTTCCTAACTGAAGCTGAAGTCGTTTTAAAACTTTTGGATACAAAAACTGATTTTAGAGAGTCTGGATAAACAGAAACACTGATGCTAAGCTTTGTAGTAGTAGGAAGCTAAAGTTGTCTGCAGCTCTTCATTGGAGGCTGATGAAATCTCCACTGATTATTATTATTATTATTACCTTAGGTGTGGTCATGTAAACGGCAGATAAAGAAAACCAGAACATAGACTTCCTATGTGGAGATCCCCTGGTTAAAATACGCTCTGAAACTGCAGCTATGGTCAGAAATGATTAGTTAGCATTTAATGTTGCAGAAAATATGTTAAACTGCATCAGCAGCTCCAAAGCAAAAATATATTAAAAAAAAAATCTGCAACATAACTTTACAACAAAGCAACCAACTTTTCACTGGCAACCAAACTGAATACAGAGCTGGAATCAGGCTTTATGAACCTTATAGTCACTGTAAAACATTTATTTCAAACTAAATTGACTTTTTTTGTGGCGAAAATTGTTATTTTTGTCTAATCATCACAGTGTTCAATTTATGCAACTTGTTGAGAGATACTTTACTGACTTCTGTAATCCTTTGTGGTTACACTAAAAAAAGGACAAAACCAATGACATTTAACAGTATTTTAAGTAAAAATACTGTTGGACATTCTCTACTATGAATGTCGCAATAAATCAATCAATTACTTGCATGATAAATTACAAGAAGCTCAATGATTCCCATTTGCATGATTTATTGTTTTTCTCTTTTTGTCCTTTCAAAAACTGGATGACGAAGGTTTTCAGTTACTTTACTAGTCATTTTTTAAAGAATAATTTTGTTTACAGCCTTCATAATTCATTGTATTTGTTGTTTCAGTTGTTTATTTATTTGGGATATTTAAATCAATTTCTACTGCTAAATGTTCATCAGAATGTAAAGTTTATTGTTCTTTGAGAACGTGTTCTTGCATTACTTTGCCATTCACATTACAATACTTGAAAATGATCTCAAAACAACAATATTATTGTTTATTGCAGTAACTTCTGGGAAAATTTATCATCCAGCAAAATTTATTATAGTGACGGGTATAATCTCTACTTTCGAGTAGGAATGCACCAATTGTAATTTTCTAGCTTTCTGGCCGATCATCAACTCCGCTTTTGGCTGGCGCCAATTTTTTTTGTATAGAAAGTTGCAACAAGCAACAAATTAGCAACAGCAAAACAGAACAAGTTGCTGCTTTTCAAACTTTTGCAATAGCAGATAAGACCAGTTTATGATGTGATTATTGGCTGATCACAGACAATGAATAAAAAACAAAAATTAAAAATTTACTAAGGGCAATTTATCCGTGCCATCCTAGTTTCAAGTGTGTCAAAATTAAATGACCCAAAATACTTTTTTTTGTAAAAGTACTAAATTATACTTATATTTACTCAGCATTAAAAAGGACAGCTGATTAAACTTGTTGAAACATGTTTTTTTTTAATATAACTTAAATTGAACATAATTAATTGTTTTCTGCAGTCACTGATGCATTTCACTGAATAAATCATTTCCTATTTCCTTTTGCCAGGTGATGTTTACGAGAAAAGGTTCAGAATGTGTCCTGCAGAGCTACATGAAGGTTAAGTAAAAAACCTTTTATAGTTGGGCATCAGTGTGAAAGGCCATATAATATATATATATATATATATATATATATATATATATATATATATATATATATATATATATATATATATATAACTGTTAGCATGACACAGATATATATACCCTCATATATATATATATATATATATATATATATATATCATCTATTGTTGTGATTCATTACAGAAAACATAAACAGGTCAAATAAAGACAACTCATGAAAAAGGCTTTTACTTGAAACAAAATCTCATTTCCAGCACCTCATTCTTGAAACTAGACATTTAATAACCATCCTTTTGATTCTATTTTAATCAAAATTTTATATATATATATATATATATATATATATATATATATATATATATATATATATATATATATATATATATATATATAGCTTGTTCTTGTTCATTTGGGACAAACTACAACCTTGTACAATGATGATTATCTCCTTATGACTTATCCATTCACATAAAAAACAAATTTTCTGTTTTAATTGAGTTTGTTTTATCAAAGTAAAGCATTTACACATTATTTCATGAGCAGACATGAAGACTAGAGATACAAAGGTTTTTAAAAAGAATAACTTAGTTTTCTGCATCATTAATGTCCACTCTTGCTTTCTGTGCTATTAACAGTAAATCTCCTTTAATGGGGTTTTCCACATCTGTCTCACTTTGTTCTTTGTTTCTACTAAACAATCCAAGCTGGAAGAAGTTGATGGCTAAGAGGAAACGGTAAACAATGCCAAAGAAATTCTGATCATGGTATGATGAGGATTCACTTCTTTTAATTTGGATGTGGGTAAAGTCAACATTGTTACCACCTCCTGCCAAACCACTGGTATTACGCTAACTTCTGGTGGAATCTCAGAAAACTGCTCCAAAACCAAGGGGAAAATAATGCATGCTAACAATAGTAATAGTAGTTGTGTATTTGGAGCTACACAACCTTTCCAATCAAAGCTTGCTTTCCAAATTAGGACAGAAATAAGGAGCAGTAAGTACATGGCTTTTTGGTACAAAGCTATTTTGAGTATGTTTAAACCAAAAAACTGTCAATTTTCTGCCCAAAACACAATTTTGTATACAATATGAAACTCTTGTACAACTCAATAAGTCTGTATCCAATACATAAATAATCCTTGTAGTCAGTCTGGGACAATCACAGCCTGCTTTTTGTGCTCCAATTGCTTAATTTGGGATTAAGCTTTTAGCTGCACTGAATTATTAATGGTTTATTTGTTTGGCCAGGTTGTAGTTTCAGGAATTTGCAGTTTCAGAACAAAATACCCAGAATATAGACCAGTGTTGATAATGACTTAACTGATCAAGCTTTTCTAAAAATATGTAAAGGCTCAGATTTTCATCAAACCCAAAAATAATAAAAGCTCTTTATTTAGAATATGCATCATCACTGTTTTTAGTTAGAAAATCCCATTCTACAGTAATAAATAATAACTTTTTTGTCCTTATTAGTGATCCACTAAACAACAGTTATTCTGACAACTAGCCATTTGCTAAAGATCATGGGTTGAACTTTTGTGGGGGTTTTTTGATTTGTTTTGCCAACATTTGTGATTTTCTGTCTCTTTTCCCAGATATCAATGTAAACTGAGGGACTATCAGGACTGTCTTTCTATATTTATACACAGTCAGTAATATTAAAAAGCTCTAACAGTTGGACCCATTTTCTTTTTACATCAAAATGTTTTGAAAATTTTTAAAACATAGCAGTTCAAATTATCCTAGATGTCATATTAAGCATTGAAACAACTGGTTTTGACAGTCTGTTCTGAAGATTTTTGCTCAGATAACTAAAAAAAAGATCAGTTTTACTTTGAGAGAAAGTGTCCAAAACAGGCTTTTAAAGTTTAGTTATTGTTTATGTAATCAAAATAAGACGGTTTGCTCTGGAAAGACCCTTCCTTTTATCCTCTTGAGCTGGAAACTGTTGAGATATAGACTTGTTTTCAGTTTTTATTTTATTAAGAGCTATCTTCACCTGCTGAAAATCGGAAGATTAGATTATTCTGGTACTGATTGGTGCATCAATACTTCAAAGTCCAAAAAAATAATTAAAACCCTGGAAAACTGCTGATAGATTTTGGGAGATGACAAGAAACTGTAACAGTTGATTTGAGATTTTTAAACACTAAAATAAGACAGAAGAGGAAAATACAAAGAAATAATGATTGTATTAAGATTTTAAACCTAATAGTAAGTGAGATAATAAAGTTAATTGTTTAATTTAAGGTTTTTAAGACACTGAAGTGAGGCAGAGAAGCTGTTGGTCAGAAAAGTTGAGGTTCATGCTATTGACACACACCTGTTCACCAGGGAGTGGTACAGTCGATATGCACTTCAGGTTCCCTTATTTCTGACTAAAAACGGCAACATGTCACAGTGAACTGTTGGTTAATGTAAAGAAACCGACGTGACAGCGTTGGTTTGCGTACAGAAAGGCCGGTTGAAACCCACCTTCGCCTTGGACACGTCGTCTCTGTTGCCCCGGAGCTGCAGCCATATCTGCCGGGATGTTTTGCTGCCGTGCGGCTGTCCTGTGTGGTCCAACAGACCAATAATTGTAAACGTTACTTTAAAAACTTGCTCTACTCGGGGCCTGGCACATTTCAGCTCCTCTTCTTTGTCCTCCAGGACCGTAAACTCGTCCACTGTGGGGGCCTCCGCTTGCTGCCTCCCGGCCGACGCAGGGAGCCTGTTGCCCGGCTGCTCCGGGCACGCAAGCTCGGTGATTCGTCTCATTCCGAGCAGAGGCCGAGTTGTTGACATCCCGCCCTGTCGCTTCTGACCACCGCGCCTCTATATTCAAACCTCCAGGCGCTGCTGGCGGCTTCTGGGAGTTTTCATGGCCTCTTGTCTGCGTTTGTTACAGAGCTGCGACGTAACGTTAACCGCCTCTAACAACATGAACGCGGCGGCAGCAGCTAGCGTTAACAAGTCGGAAGCTCGGTCTGACGTATCCGGAAAGTCCCAGTGATGGCCTCATCAGAGCACGACAGCCCGGCCGAGTGTTGTGTCTTAAGATGATTATCTGCCCAACAGTTAAGAAAATAAAAACTCCGCACAAACTAACCAAATTTCTGACGCCATCCCGATCATTAAATAAGACCACAGATTATTTAAAATGTGAGGATGAAACAAACAAAAATAGGTTTCACATCGGGGTAAAACCACCGCTCTGCCCTCTAGTGGTGAGCAAGTGATACTAGCTTAAGATTGATAAAATACTTTATTAAAGCTGCAGTATGTAACGTTCATAATGTTTTTTGTTGTTGTTTTTTTTACACATTTGTCGTGCCAGATTGGTATAAGACAAACAATCTGGGAAACAAATTGAGCTCCCCTGCCTCGATTTCTGCTTCCACTACAGCTTTTCCCCGTCAGAAGATCTTATTGTGAATGTTCAGGCCAGATAGCATTACAATGATGGATAAACTGTTTTTCTGCAACGGTGAGCTGTTTCCCAGTCAATGGCACGTTTAGCAGTGAATGAGAATGATTTACAACACGAAGACACTCCTCTTTAGGGCTGGATATTTTCAGATACCAAAATACCTCGGTGAGGAGATAGAGATCAATTTTTTTCACAGATTGTGTCTCACAACAAACTGTCACAATATTTTAACAAAATGTAAAAAACATATTCTTTTTAAAAGCACGACTCTTACTACAGTTTTAATCCCAAACAATAATTAAATGTCGTAACTCCTATTATGTAAGGTTCTTCAAAAGAGTTTTAGTAGACTGATGGCTATGGGCAAGAAGGATCTCCTGTAGCAGCCTGTTATACAGCGACTTTGAAGACGTCTCTGACTGAAGACACTCCCTACTTTCACATCTACATTTGACATCTTCATTCATGATAGACTCATTGGTTCCTAAGGATGACTAAGGTTAGAGGTGGGTCTGGATAGACATTATTTGTCTTAGCATAAATAATTTAAATATTACTTTTAATTAGATTTCACTGTGTTTTATTGTGTTTTGCAGGATTTAATCCTTCAAGCTGCTTGTGTACTAAAAGACAGATCTTTATGTTTCAGTGAAAATGTTGACATTTTTGTGTAAATTTGTTTAATTTTGCATCTCAGTGCTGCCCTCCTCAGATGAACAGTGGCTATGCAGCTGTACGATGGCACAGTTTGGTTTGTGTCTATGTCACATTTTGCCCAATTTGCCCTGTAGTGAGGTTTTGCTTTTAGATACGTTTTAGTATATGTCGAACGTAATATACGTTGTTTAAAACAGCAAAACATTAGCTTCTATGCCTATTTAAGCCGCCATCTTGTGAGGCGCGACATGCTCTAAATCCGCCATCTTGTTATCCCAAAATACTAAATTAGATCATTTATTGCTGTGAATAAGCAATAGATTAAGAATCAATTGTCTTAACAGTTATTGATTTTTAATTTTAATCTAAATTACAAATTTTGTTTATAACTGGCTGCAGCATTGTGTGTATTTTTGCACAATGGCATACTCCAGATGGGCAAATATTTTCCTATAAAATCTTAAATTAAAATGAGTTTGCCTCATTTAAATTGATCTTCCTGCAGAGTAGAAATGTTGTGTTTTCAAACCAAACCGCTGAGTTGTTTAGAAATCCTACGAGGGCGCTCAGAGCAGATTAATCTACTCTTTTTAAAAGTGCTTTGGTGTGAGTTGAGAATAGCCCAAAGAGTCCCTTTAGAGGCCTGATTGTTGTACTTTACTGACCACAGTCGATAGCCAGCTTCAGGAAACAAATGTTCTCCCCTGATCACCTGATATTACCCCAGTGCAGCAACTCGCTGCTGGAATGGAGATTAAAATGGAGCCGTTTAGAGAGAAATATTGAAACAGAGGAACACAAACCTCACAAGGGTTGCACACAAACACAGAAACAAGTTTTATGGACACTGAATGCTGGCAACGACATAACAGGAGCTTAATTTATACCTAACATAATATATAAACCTTATATGATTTTGTCTATATGAATGTTGAGACAAAGAAGAAGACAATGTCCTCAGAACAACAGTTTGAAGTGCTTGTGTGACACAAATACAATGTCCTGCTGTTCATCTCAAATCTACTTAACCTTAAAGTTACAAATGATGGACTTATATTGATATTAAAATAACTTCAGTGATCTAAAACATTTTTCAAAGCAGAATAAATTTTTGATTTTTACTAAAAATACACTTTTATGACATCATATTTCAACAAATTAAAGTCTATTCCCTGTATCTCCTGGAGATTTTATTATGATTTTGCAGAAGATATTTCTGATGCATTAATATTTCACCATTTCAACATGGTTTTAATGTAATATAAATAAAAAAAAGGTTTCTACTCTGATTCAGAAGCTGTTGATAATTTCTGTGTTTTTTTCAACTGAAGCTCTTGATGACCTCAGAGTTTTACCAGCAGGACGTTCTCAAGTGTTGAAGACGGGAAGCATGTTCAAACTTCTCATTTCTCTCAGGAATGTTGCGTAACTTTCCTTTAAAGTTTCACTTTAGTATCGGTTGAAAGGAAACGGATGGAGGTGGAGTGAAACTACAGAAAATGCAGATGTTTTCATGGAAGATATTACAACAACACATTATATTTTATTTTAATTTATTTTAAGCTGCTGTACTCTTCCCTCTAACAGAGGGAGCCATTCTTACTGTCTCTATTGTTTAATTATTCCGATGATTTGTTTTGTTTATTCTATTTAGGAAAATTTTTTTATTTATTTAAAAAATATTTTAGAACTATTAAAGTAAAAAAATTATTTTACATATTGTGGACATAGTTGATGGTTAGGGGCACTGTTTTGAAAAACAATTATTTCCAGTTGAGTTTAATCAACATCATATAAGCAGTGATTTAAAATGTTATTTTGACATTTTAGACCAAATTAAAATAGCAGATTTTGTTTTTATTCATCTGAAAATCAGAGTTTCCCAACGTCACCACTAGATGGCGGTGTAAGTTCATTATGGCAACCGTAGGTTCCCATTTTCGCTTCTCCCAGCTGACAGAGTGTAATATCGACTTAAGGATGCTTCAAATCAATATTTTTCATTATTTGAGGTCCAAACGCACACTGCAAAAGAATATTGTCTTTATTAAAGTTCATAGTGTTATTTTAGCCGCAGAGAAACAGACTAGCTGCTGTCTCTACTGTTCAAAGTCTGCCTTAATCTGACGCTGTTGGTCAGAAGTCTTCAAAATACCATATAATAAAAATAAAAATAAAAATAAAAATAAAAATAATAATAATAATAATAATAATAATATGCTGTATCTCCAGCTGTTTAAAATAGTAAAAACTGGGTTTCCTTGTATAAATTAAACACATTTCCAAACTAAAAACTCCAGAATTCACAGGAAGGAAGGAAAGGAGGGATGGAAAGAGGAAAGAAGAAAGGAACAAAGGAAGGAAGGAAAAACACAATAAACAAGACTTGAAAGGAAAGGACCTAGAAGGATAAAAGAAAAGAAGGGTATAGGAATGAAGGGGAGGAAAGAAGGACGGAGACAAAAAAAGAAAAGAAAGCAGGATAGAAAAAGGAAGAAAGGTTTGTCACAAGGAAGGACTCAGTATGTAAATAAAAGAATATGAAATGAAGCTGGAAACTGAAATATTTTCCAACTTTTGTTCTCTTTTGTTATATTTCTTTCCAGATATAAGAATCCAGTGGATTGGTTTAAATTCTCAATTCTCCAGCAGGGGGCGCCACATGTCAGAGATATGTGTGTGCGCGTGAGGGCGTGTGCGGGTGTGTGTGTGTGTGTGAGGTGGTGTGTGTGCGCGTGAGGGCGTGTGAGGGTGTGTGTGCGTGTGTGTGTGTGTGTGTGTGTGCGCGCGTGAGGGCGTGTGAGGGTGTGTGTGCGTGTGTGTGTGTGTGTGTGTGTGCGTGTGTGTGTGTGTGTGTGTGTGTGTGTGTGTGTGTGTGAACAGCTGTGTTGGCACCTGCGGGGCGAAAGGGAGACTGACCTGTTCTTCTTTAGTTCCTCTCGGCATGACAAAAAAAACAACAACAAAAAAACAAACAAAAACAAAACAAAAAACCCCCCTCCTAAACAAAAAACAAAAAAAGAAATCCGGAAGCGGAAGCAGCCGGACGGTGAAGTTTTCCTTTCGTTAGACGGAGAAAGCCCCTGGCTGGATGAATTTTCCAGCGGATATCGTGACGGGGAGGAATCCAGGCTAAAAGCTGCTTAATTAGTGAACAGCGGTTCCACTTAAATATGAATCAAAAAGCAAATATGATCCGAGAGACGAAGATTAAAGCCTCGCTGGATGAAAATGGCGGCCAGAGGTGGCGCCATTATGGGTCTGTTAAAAAGAACGTAACCTATTTTAGTTTTTATAGTGTAGGTACAAAGATTGGTAGGTAGGTCCCAATGGAGGAAGGAAGGAAGGAAAGAAGAAAGGAAGTATTATGGAATGAAGAAAGGAAGGAAGGAAAAGGCGAGGATGAAGAGAGGAGGAACGGAATTGAGGAAGGAATGATTAAAGAAAGAAAAAAGAAATTAATAGAATGCATCAATTATTTTCAGACCATCTAAATTTACCAGTGAAACGTTCCTCAAAACCCCTGATTAGCTTAATTTAATTCTGCCGCCATTTTCATTTTTGCAAGTCAAAAGTATTTTTTCTTAATGTGTGAATTTTTAGGCACCTAATTAATTCACTCAAATTAAAGGTTGAATTAAAAAAAAATTCTTTGTGAGATTGTTATTTTCAATGAAGAAGAAGAGATGCATAAGTGAGGAAAATGGAGGGAAAAGTGCTTCGTGGGCCTCATGTAGAGAGACTCGAAGATAACACTTTGAGCAAAAACACACACACACTCACACACACCCGCCCACTTAACAAATTTATTTATGTAGAGCTCAGCTCCAGCCTCCCACCTCCTCCAATCACGCTGACTTTTCTCCCCCCCTTCTTTCTTTCCTTCTTTCTTCTCCTCCATCATCCCTCTTTCCCTTGCAGGTCATGGGAGATATCGAGGAGATAAATATCGCAGGCAATAAAAGGCCTGCATCATGAATAATAAAACAGCCGTAATCTCCACCGATGATTTATACATCTGATGGTCGGACACAGTCGCACTCAGGGGCGGGCGGGGAGTCGCACATCGAGCGCCGTTAAATTGAGACGAATGGTGATGCAGAATGTGGGGCTGGCGCTGGATGCACACACACACACACACACACACACACACACACACACACACACACACACACACACACACACACACACACACACACACACACACACACACACACACACACACACACACACACACACACACACACACACACACACACCAACATGTGCTAAAAGACGCTGAAAATATGGATCTGCTGGAAATGAACACAATCACTCTGGATCTCGTCTTTATTTTTGATCCACCACAAATAACCAGAGTTGGGTAGCAGCTCGTTACATTCACTTGAGTAACTTTACTTTTAGGAGTAGCCTATTTACTTTTTACTTTTACTTGAGTAATTTTATCTTGAAGTATTTTGACTCTTACTTGAGTAAAATTTCTCGATTTTCTACCCACTGAATGAAAAACATATTTTAACAAAAACCTCATCAACACAGGACACACACCTTCACTTTTCTGCTGAAATGAACACAATCACTCTGGATCTCGTCTTTATTTTTGATCCACCACAAATAACCAGAGTTGGGTAGCAGCTCGTTACATTCACTTGAGTAACTTTACTTTTAGGAGTAGCCTATTTACTTTTTACTTTTACTTGAGTAATTTTATCTTGAAGTATTTTGACTCTTACTTGAGTAAAATTTCTCGATTTTCTACCCACTGAATGAAAAACATATTTTAACAAAAACCTCATCAACACAGGACACACACCTTCACTTTTTATTAAAGTTTAATAAAGAATATAAAAGCTTTATGATTTTGCTATAATGAAGAAGCAACCAGAAAGGCTTTCAAAACCTTAAAACAACTCTAATTCTTAAGAGCTACCATCTCAAACTACTTTCAGTATGTTTTCATTTGTAATATTACTCTAGATTTGGTTTGGTTTGGACCAAAATAGCAACATTTGTTAAATTTTTAGCTGCTGAGATTTTCTTTCACACTGCAGTGAATCAAACGATGCAAACTAATTGAAAAACCTGTTCCCCTTTTCGCCAGTGGGGGCGCTGCACCAAGAACCACTGAAGGAAACCACACGAAAACTTCTGAAGAAAACACTGAGTGCAACTTCCTTCTTCATGAAATCTAAACAAAAAATGCAGTGGATTGTAGGATTTCTCTTTTATCGTTGGTAAAACACCATTAGATATTTCTCCAGTAACAGACTAGCAAGTTTGTTTTGATTATCTTTACCCAGAATGAGTATTAGGGCCATAGTAAGAAAAAATAAAATCACAAGAATGAAGTCATAATAATACGAGTACAAAAATAAGTCGCAGTATTACGAGAATCAATTCACACTACGACGTTTTTCTCATAATATTATGACAATATTCTCCAAATATTGACTTTCTCCAAATACAAGAACAATTTGCATCTTTATTCTTATATTCCTTCAACCTTCTAACTTTATTCTCATAATTTGGCCCTAATACTCCACCGTAAGGATGTAATGTCTGTATCAAGTAAATAAACGATCGCTAAACCTCTGACTGAATGGAACAGGAAATACTTTTATTTGATATTCACAGCCGGAAGTGTCGTTGCAACGTAGCAGTTAGCTTAGCACACAGAGAGGTAAGTTACGTTTATTTTGTTCTGAAACGATCCAACGTCATTTAATACACAGACGTTCATGTGGTCATTTTTATGAAGCTACAGCTAACATGAACAGATGGTTCATATTGCTGGATGTTAAATTGTCCCAGATGTTATTGTGATAAACAACAATATCATTGTTTTGGAACCATTTTCAAGCATTATAATGGTAATGGCATACTAAGGCAGTTTGAAAGATCAGTAAACTTTAAATTCTAATGGACATTTGACCCTGAAACTGGAAGACATTTTAAATATCCAAAATAAATAAACAAAACAACAGAAACAACAAATAATCTGGACTATGGAGTCTGTAAACAAAATCGTCCTTCAAAGCAGATTGAAGATTTTTTTCTTTCAGTTTTTTGTAGAGAAAAGAGAAAACCTATAAATCATGCAAATGGAAATGATTTTAATTTAGCATGTGATTAATTGATGTATGGCGACAGACCTAGTTTCACCTCTACACCTCAGATTAGATGCAGGTTTTCTGGTTTTTGCTGTTCTGTTTTTTAGCTGCAGAAATTAAAAAAATTTACCTTCTAATTCTGTGTCATAAAAACCAAACAGCACATGGATTGTATTTGTCGTTACGCTGAGTGAGATCATTTCTTAAGCCCTGTAAGAAATGACAGCCTCCTTTCATTTTCGCCCACTTCTTTCTGCTGGCTCGCCTTTTCCTCTCTCCTCTTGTCTTATCCTTCTCCTCCTCACACGATGAAGAACGACAGCAGGAGAAAAGAGGATTTAGTCGTAGCATGTAACCTGCATGTAAGGCAGCAATATTACACCCAGGTTAAGGCTTTCAAATCTCATCAAATGTCAGGAAAAATGGAAATATTCCTCTGTTTTCTCCCTTTGTGGCTCATTTCTACTCTTTATTCCCACTTTTCATCCATCCCTCCTCTACTGAAGCCCCCCTTTTGTTTTCTCCTCCTTGTCCTTCTCCTTGTCTTCCTCCTTCCCTCCCACTGACAATCCTTTGCAGACATGCCTGTTCGGTGCTGCAGCCCATTTAGGGCCCCTCTGCTGCAGCCTTCTGGTAATTGGAGCTGTAGTCGGGGCCGGCACATGGGACCAGGGGGGTCCTGGGTGTGTCTCTGCGTGTTTGTCTGCTTCTTAGTGGACAAGGAGGAAACAGAAAGCAGTAGACGGGGGAAAAGATACACAGCAGAGCCGAGTGTTAAACCGGGACAGGAGGAAATTAAAACAAGGAGAATGTGGCACTGAAATTTACATTTACCGACACGTCAGTGGCATCACTTCCTACAAATTCCTCTTTGAGACAAACCAGGATCTGTGTTTAACCTGCTTGAAAATTCAGACTTAAAATGTAAGAAAAGTGGAAAACCTTCAAGAAAAGCTGTACAATTGTCTATTTTTTATTTTATTTTTTTAAAACTATAGGATATCAAAATAATAAATTTCAGTGCAAAAAACTGACACTTGGGGCGTGCTGTGGTGGCGTGGGGATTAGCGCGACCCACATTTGGAGGCCTTGAGTCCTCGACGCGGCTGTCACAGGTTCGGTTTATAAGTGGAATAATCTGCCATTGACACTATTAATTTTCCACTGGCAAATTATTTTGCTCATAACAAATTATTTTTTTATCAATATTAAGGAATTATTGACTCACCTCTCGCTAAAAAGTTACTTACAAGTTAGTTTTGTTGGATTTCAAGTGTGCTAAGATTTTTGCACAAGACACTAGACGAAATTTAGTCTAATGTCAGTGAATTCAGTTGATATTTATAGCACCAATTCACATCACTTTACAAAAAAAATCATTTTAATTCAATCACCTACATTCTAATTGATCATGGCGATCAAATAGTTCATTAAATTCAGTTTATTAATTAAATTAGCCTAAAAGTTTCTAAGGAAAGTCAGCAGATTGCATAGAGTCATCAACTTGCAGCATTATTTCCTCCTGAATGTAGCGACTGTAGGCCGTCTCTTGCGTTTTGTCGTTTACTTTACAGCAATCCTTCATACTTAGCATGTATGTGGTGACAGTGGAGAAAAAAATGTAGCAGAGTGAGGAAAAGTGGCGATTATGTCCTGATAAAATCCAGAAAATTAAGGTTTTATTTTCTTACAATCTGAAGACCGTCACTAACAAGCATGTTGAAAACCTCAGTTTATCTCTGTTTCTCTCATCTGCTCTCTGATTGGTCCGTTTTCCTCGCCGTCGCGGTGGGAAGAAGAGGCTCATCAGGCAAAGCTTTGTGGCGCCTCAGTGTGAATTCAAAGTGTCTGGTTCTCCTTCAGATGAACAATTTATGACATGTAGGATCCGATACGGAGCTGCCAATAGACATACAAATATCTGTTGGAGGAAAAGGGAATAAACTCTGAATATTTGATTAATTAGCGACATAAAACGATGTGGGAGAAAAACACAGCAGAAATGATTTTTAGAGCAGTGTTCAGATTAATAGGTTAAGGATCAGAAGATGCTAATGTTGTTATGGTTTTTGTTGCTGTTTGATGCCGGTTTGCATCAAAGTAAAAATCAAAGAGGACTGAAAAGTAAAACTAAACCAACACAACTGGAAAATTGTGCGCAGAAGTTTGAATTTATTGTGGTTCAATCCACTTCAGGCAGATTTGTTACCGGAGTTTTTTAAGATTACACCGTTTTATCATGTTATTCCCTCATCAAAATCATTCCTGGAGTGTTGCTTTGATTCTTTCATGTATGTTTGAAAAATCCTTTTGTCTCCATGGAAACCATTTGGGATGCCTAAACGCTTGGTCTCAGAAAGTGTTGCCTTTCCCACAAAGCTCCTGCAGACTAGAGGCTTCTTAAAGCTGCAGTACGTAACTTTTATAAAAATATATTTGTCTATCTATTTGTTTAAATTATCATTATCTCGTGACAGGTTGCTAAGAAACAGATAATCTGTGAAAAAATTTAGCTTCTCCCAGTGCTAACCAGAAACAACCAATCAGAGGCCAGAGGCGGGTCTTAACGCTGTCAATCACAATTTTATGTGGTGCTGCTCATCCTCCCTCTGGCTTAGTTAGAGTTTTAATGTTTAGAAATATTTAACAGCCCGAAACTAAACGTCACTGTGCTACTAGAAACTTCACGTTGACTATATTATTAAATAAACTCTTAAGATGGATCTGTGACAGAACAGAACAAAACAAACAGAAATTTATTTTCAACAAATAAGTGAAAAGGCTAAAGCTTTGTGTGTTTAATGTCCAAACTGCAGCTGCAGAGTCCTTCAGAAAACTGTTCGCTCATTTCTCCTTTGCTCTTGCCGTTTGTCCACCAGTGAGCGTGCACGACGTGCACGTCGGTGTCGCGCACGTTGATGTCGTGCACGTGTCCGGCAGCAGGTGAGCAGCTAAGCTGACAGAGACGAACCACCTCACTTACCTGAGCTGGCGTTTACCTGAGCTGAGCCTCCGTTAGCACCGTTATGAGTGTTGCATCACGGAAACACCTACGGCACACGCTCAGCGACGATGCAGATGGAAAACAACAACAACAACAAAAAAGAAAACCAAGAAGAAAAAACCGAGTGTGTGATCACATATGGTACTGAGATTATGGGCCGTTATTAATAACTTACAGGGACAGAGATCGCTGCACTTCGGAAAAGCTTATTTACGCAGCAGACTCTGGCAATCTGCACCTGCTACCTCTGCAGCAGGTTGTTGATATCTTTATGGCTTGCAAGGAGCAATTTACAGAAGCATAGATGAATTTGATGCTTATAGCACCAAGCAGAGGCGCAGGGCGGTGAAAATATTCCTTAAACTCATCTTCAGAAAAAAAGAATCTGTTTGTTTGTTTAACCTTTTCAGACAGAAAACTAGTATTTTTCTCACAAAAAGCAAATAGCCTTGCTCACAAAACGCTGGGTTTAGCTGGGTTTCAAGTAGTAAGGAAGCGCACATACCTCCAAATTGCTAAGCAGAGGGATTCAGGGGAATTATAAGATGTTCTGCTTGTAGTTTAAAAGCAAAATGTATCTGCAGAATGTAAAATAAAAGCTTTGGCATCATATTTAACAAGAAGGAAGAAACAGGATGCACAGAAGGAATTTTTTGATAAACATTTATAAAAATCATTTTCACCCCTGGTGGTCTGGTTTGATTGGAGACCAATCAACTCAGTTTGATTGGAGATCAATCAAACTGAGCTGAATGGCTCGTAGTCTTTCACCAAAGACGAGAGAAATCCTCTAACCACTAAAATCTGAAGCCACTCTGGTTTCGTTTTCAATCGTGAAGGAGTGTGTTCTTTGGAGGTTTTCTTTCCTTTTCGTTTCCTTCAGTGGTTCTTGGTGCAGCGCCCCCACAGGCGAGGAATGGAACAGGTTTTTCAAAGGATTTGGTTGGTTTGACACATTGCAGCCTGAAAGAGAAACACAGCAGCTGAAAATGTAGTTTAAAACTTTTGTCCCCAAGTGAACCGAATCTACCAGACTAGCAGGCATGAAAACACGCCTGGACTCTTCATGAGGTTGAGTGACGGAGTAAAATACAAATAGCTTTTTGCAGCAGTTTGCCTCCCTGTTTAAACTTTTCCCATCAGTATTTTTTTCTGTTAATTTTCTGTGGATCCTCAAACCTTAATGTGCTTCTTGGTCTGTGAAATTCCAAATGGCTTTATTTTTGTTTGACTGAACTTTTACAGTAAAATGACAAAGCGCAGTGTTTTACAGGAGGTCAGTGAACGCCTCTTGGGATCAGCCCCTCTCCCCCTTTGCTCCTGCCAAACACGGGGCGCGTTTTAATCATAACCTTTCCCCCTTTTGCCTCCGGAGTCTTTTCTCAGTTTGCTGTTTCAACATTTTACTCAGGCTTTGATCTGCATCCATCCACGTGTCTCTTTCCATCCCACACGCTTTCTTTCTTTCTTTCTGTCTTCATTTTTTTCTTTCTTCCATTCAGTTCCTGTTTGCTTTGCAGCTTTTCTCCGCTCACCTTCACCTCCGCACCTCCCGCCTCCCTAACACGTCTTTTTCAATCACTTTCTCCTCTCAATCTCCTTTCTTCTTCTTGTTCTTCTCCTCATGCATTTTATGTTTTTCAAAATCAAACATCTGTTGCTGGGTGTGCAGATGGGAGTCCGGCCGTCTCACTCGGGTTGATATCTCACTTGAAGAAGAGACGCTGACAGGAATCAGAGAGGTAATATACAAACAGGTTATCAAAAAGATGATTCTCCACCTGTACCTGCCTGCCTCTGCTCCTCTGCAGCAGGAGACCAGGTGTCGGAGCGGGGAGGTGGTTTAATTGTGTGGGGAGTCGGATCAGTGTGTGTGTGTGTGTGTGTGCTTGTGTGTTCTCTGCAGCTGATAATTGGAGAGGCACACCTGGACGCCGGTCACCTCCCAACCCCGACCCGCCGCCCTTCAAACCGGCACAATTCGCTCCGGGTGTTCGCCGGATGTGTGTGAGCGCTGAACTCTTGTGCCCAGCCAGTGTGCCCATCTTGCCCATCTACAGCCAGTGTGTGTGTGTGTGTGTGTGTGTGTGTGTGTGTTTCTGACTGTCCATCTCTTCCATCTCTGAGAGCAGGAGGTTATTCAGCTGTTCTATAAAAGATTCAAGCCTGACTGATGACCTCGGCCAACTAAAAAAAAAACAAACTCACTTCTTTCTGATTTTTTTTTTTATTTAACCTTTTCTTCAGCAAAGAAAACACATCAAAAATTCTCTTTCATTGCTGCACCGCCTGCATGAAGGCAAACCGGCAGTACACTGAGGAAAGCAGGAATTCATTCTTAACCACCCCTGATTTTCAAGTTCAGGAAATTAAAAACCAAAAATTACAAACGGAGATTTATTAGTTTAGGATGTTTTATGAAGCTAAATTAGAATAAAAAATATTTTTAAAATATTCACAAAACATATAACAAGAAGTGTACAACATAATTCACAAATGTGTGTGAGGCAATAAAATTTACAAATGAATAAACACGTTCTTATATTTTAACATTACAAACTGCACCAATCCACTTTTTTCACTTCTGATACCGATACGGATATCGGAGGTTTACCGTCTGATACGATCCGATACAGAAAATCATTGCCGAATTGACTTGAAAAGTTATTTTTTTAAACAAATTTATCTGATAACTCTTCTTTAGTACTGCTCTCTCATATACGGCAATAGCTTCACAAGCTTGGTCAAACATGAAAAAACAACTTAAATTTTTTCAGTCATTTCAATTGGGAATAACAGCCAATGTAAAATCAATAATAAAAAATCAGAAACTGATGAAAACAATAGTTTGACTTGGTCAAGTACTAGTTGCATTTTTGCTGTAAGTAAGATAATCTGCCAGTGGAAATAATATTTTTTTCATCATTTTTAAGGAGTTATTGACTTAAGAAGCTACACTGTAAAACATTTGAAGGTGATTTAACTAGAAATGAAAGTCCACCTGCTGCCTTGAAAATGCAGTTTAAGTCAACAAGAACATTTTATTGGTTTACTCAGAAATTAAAGTTCATAAAATTGATTAAACAACAAGAGACAAGTTGTCTAAATATTGGTTTTGAACTTCATTAATCTTGAATTGTGAATTTTAACTTAATGATGCAATTTAAACCAAATAATTATGTCACAATAAACAAGAAAAATCTTCCCTCACCTAGTTAAAGAACGAACATTTCTTTATTATTTTTTTCTACTCACGTTATCAAGCTAAAACAATTTAAATTGCAAGAACAAAATATCTGATCTGATGATGAATTTGATTAAATATCACAATGAATTTTGCTCAAACACATTTAGTGTGAACAGGACATTATCCTCAAGCATAAAAATTAACATTTGCCTTAATAAAACCCAAGAGTCAGATCAATGTAACGCACTTCCATCTCAGGATACAAAAACACGCCGCTAAGCATTCTGGGAAATAATTCCCACTACTGTCTTTTTTTTGTCTGTCTTTTTTTAAGTGCTAAATTAAAAACTCTTGGAGGTTTGACTGAATTACTAAAAAGTTAACACAACTTACAAGAAACTCACACGTTTAGGTTCAAAATCTAAACATTGTTAAATTTATTTGACATAGACAGTAGAAGGCAGTAGAAACTACTAAATGTAGCTCAAAGGTTTTACAATCTGCTGAAACCTTAAGCAAGATGTAAATATCTTACACTGAACCTGGTATAAGATATTTACACTTTGCTAAGATGTAAATATGTAGAGTAATTATCTTACACTAGGTTCCAGTGTAAGATAATTACTCTAGACCAAAAATACGTGGTAAGTTTTTGTGTTTTTGCAGTGCACCAGATGTTCTCAGTCCACCCTCATCATCCGATTCAAGATGAATTCCTGTTTACTAGTTAAACTCGAATGAGGACTTCTTTTTGTTGCTTTCAGGGTATAATATTTCTAAAATGGATCAGCAAACAATCCACCGTCACACAGAAGTAGCTCAGCTTTCTGTAGAAAGTCTCTTTAAATTATTTGTTCAGGCTGAACTCAGACTGGAGGCAGTTTGAGGGAGTTTAAGCACTGATACTGCAGTGCTACAAGGATTTTATCTCTAATTTTCTCTGTCCTCGCTCTGTCTTTTAATCTTGTAGTAAGTGCCCCAAGCGTTAACCTTATTACCCTGCAGACCCAGGGGGCATGTAATGAAACACTTCCCTCATTCAGGAGGTCAATTTGCTCTCTTTTCTTTATGAAGTTTAAAGCCTTTTTCATCCCATCGGCATTCCTGCCCGTCTGATTTCCTTCCAGTCTGTCTTGCCTTTAATTAGGCGATCTGCCTGTGTGTGTTTTACAGAGTAAGAGAGAAATCCTGTCTCACGCTGATTCATTGAGACAAGGTTTGATCTGTTAGTTGCAATATTCCCTCCTCTTACTTCTTGTGAAAAAAAGAGAGAAAAACTTCCCTTGATGCTTTGACTGTTTGCCTGAGCGCAGACAGATTGCTGCTCTGATTTTCTTCATCTGAAACACAAAAATCAGGCATTACCAATTACAGATGACACACACAAAGCATCGTGAGCCTCGAGCTGTCATCACGCTCAATCCTGCTGTCAAGAAATCAAAACAGATCAAATACGGAAACACAAAGAGAGAAAACATCCATTCGTTCGACAACAACTGCTTCGTTCCCGCTGCAGCTTTCTGTGGAGTCCCGATTGCATTTAGTTACATCATAATCAACATATTGCCCATGTGCTGTTGATCAGTCATTGATCTGTACTTTACAAACTTTAAGAAGTATTTCTGTAGGAAATGTTGTGTATAGTTAAAAACTATTGGTTTAAAAAACAAAGCTTGAATTAATCGACTTAATGGTTTATTTTATTAAATGTAGTTACAATCAATTTACTAATAGAACCTTTTTTTGTATTGTTGTTTGGCTGCCACCCAGCAGAGGGCGCCGCTGGTAATCCTTGAGCAGAGTCTGTAGTGGGGAGGAAATGCTCTTTATTCGGTTCTGTTTGTAAATATGAACGTCTAAGAAACTTATTAGCACATAATTTAGCCGCATCAGTAATTCAAATATTACTGATGAGCTACCAATCGATGTCCTGAAGACAGAAAAGCAGAGGCATGATGCAGAAAAATGGCAACATGATGGAGAAAACATGGCACCAGTAAAGATGGTTGATTTTAAGGGGTTTTGTGAGTTGATTAGCTTCATAGAGCAAAGTGTTAATATTCCTTCAACAGCAACCAATGACCGTACTTCTCTATGAACGTCTCGTCAATAGAGAATTAAGTGTTTAGCATTTATTTTCATCTTTTATTTTTCCATTCAGCAATCTAAGTGGTTTCTGTTATAAATACACTTAGATTAATCATAAGAACAAACTTTTATAAGTTTTTCTGTGTGAAATAATGTTTATACATTAAGACTAAAAACAATAAGACAATATCAATTGAACGTCTAACTCCCATTTACTCTTACTCCTCTTCTTTTAATGTTGCAGTTTGTCCGCCAACCAGCAGAGGGCGCCGCTGGTCATCCTTAAGCAGAGCCTGTTGTTATGAACAAAGATGGCGGCGGTATTACAGAATGGAAAAGAGAAACGGTCCAGACAGAGTCCGTAGTGGGGAGGACATGCACTTTATTCAGTTTTGTTTTAACATATAAACACCCAACAAAGTTTCCTTCAGAAGCAGGAAAAGACAATATTTCTGTATGAATGTCTCTGTTCATGGAGAATTAAGTGTTTGACACTTAAATTTACATCTTTTATTTTTCTATTCAGCAACCTAAGACGTTCCTATTTTGTTATAATGAGAGAAAAACACAATTTTCTGTTTATTCACTCAGTATTCAAAAAAGCTGGCACAAAATAATGTTACATTTTAATACTTTTTCTTTTTAAATTTAGCAAATTGTTGCCTTCTTAAAATACAGGCAAGTTATTTTTTCCCATTTTTTTAATACCTAAAATCATCTTTTGGCAAAACATACCCTGGCCATTATTTCTGGAAGAAGAGAATAAGAAAAAATTAGATTCCCAGTTTCCTTCATGTTATGAAAAGATGCCTCAATCCGTCTTGGTACAAGAGAAAACTCAAGTTTTATCAATAGATTGTTAATCAATTGATGAGATCAATCAACTTTAGATTAACTAGTTAATCAAGAACTTGCATAATTAATATTAAACTTTAGATATCTGATGACAGGCTGCACGGTGCTCCAGGTTGACTTACATTAGTAAAACATCAGTTTTATCTACCATTAATCAATCCAACTGCACTGTGATGAGGGATTTAGAAGTGATAAATAACAATGTAAATAACAAAAAATGTGCTAGAATGGAAAAAGACTTGGTACTTTAATAGTTTGTACATCTGAACTTTACACTGAAACTCGATATTTAATGATTGAGACAGGCGTGTTTAGTGGTGAGTCAACAAGGCCACAAATGACAGTTAATCGAGGGAGTTCAAATGAGAAATCTCATCAATGGAGAAAGAGAGAAAAAAATTGCAAATGAGCTTTTAATGTCTGCAGTGACTTTCTGGACTCCACTGAGGAGCTTAAAGTTGTAAAAACTCCTGAACTTTCTGATATCTTCTGCCAATTTTTTTATTTATTCATTTAGATTTCCAGCTTCTTTGTGTCTTGCTGTAATTATGTTTCGTCCTCCGTGGATAAAGAACAGATGAGCGTCCAGGCAGTGAAAGTCCTGCTTTGGGTTAGGGCGATATTACAATCTAAATGTCTCAAAGTGGCATTATAATTATCTGCTGTCTGTGGACATCCACACAAAACCTGCTTGTTTTGACACCCGGCTTATTTTATGCATATGGCTGAGTGGAAGTTTTAGTGTCAGTTTTACATGCAGATGAGTCATTATACATAAAAAAAAATAAAAATTAGAGTATACAGCATTTAATACAAGGCTTGTTGTGATGCTGATATTATAGTTTTGGAAATGAAAACAATTTGCTTTGAAAACTACAATCCAACTTTTAAAATTTGAAATTAATCTGATACATTTTCTGAAAAAAAAGGAAATTTCTGATTTTAAACAGATGAAAATTTGCTTGAAAAAATTCAAATGTTTTCAGATTAATCTAAGTTAGTAGGAAAAACTTGAAAATTTCCGAGTTTGAAAAGTCAAAAATTTGCTAAAAAATGTCAAAAATTTTGAGATTAAAAATGGGACATTTCTAAGTTTGAACAGTCCAAAAAATTTGCAAGAAAAAAAATGTGAAATTTTGGGGTTAACCTAAGAAATTTTGGAGAAATAATTTCCAGGATTGAATTAGTCAAAAGTTTGTCAGAAAATATTCAGAACTTTTGTGATTAATTTTTGACATTTTCTTGAAAAAAACATGGAAATTTCTGAGTTAGAAAAAAAAAATAGCTAGAAAAAATTTTAGATTTTGGGCTTAATCTCAGAAATATTTGAGAAACAAAAATTCCTGAGTTTGAAACGTCAAGAATTTGCTAGAAAATATTCTGAAATTTTTAGATTAATCTCAGCAATTTTCTGGAAAAAGCTTCGACTAGTCAAAAATTATTCAACTTTTGAAAATTTTTGACTTTTAAAATCAGATATTGCAAACTTTTTTCTATAATTTTTTTTAGATTTTTATTTGTTTGCCGGAAATGTGCTCTTTTTTTATCCCATCTAAAATGTCCCTAATACGCTGTCGTAGATTTCAGCTCATCCTTTCTGCTCCCCATTTAGTGAATCACATATCCTCTATTTTTACCTTCTGTTCATGTCACATTAGTGGATCTCTGTCTCGAAAGGCGACTGAACCTCATGACTTCCAGCTCTTACAACGCTGAGAGATTAGGAAAAAAACATTTTTCTGTACTCTGAATCTGTATCTAAATGACAATCTGAGCTTTGAGATGCTTAGTTAGGCAAACTTCTCAGGTATGGCCTCAGTATTATCTCTGTGTGACACGTAAATCCCAGAGGAAGGCGGCAGGCTGAATCAGAAGGAGAGTCGTTGTCATGCAAGCTCCTCATCTGTTTTTAATAATAACTCTTCTTCCTCTGAGATTCACTGCTTCAATAATCTTCCCCCTTCGCCTTCCTTCACTTTTCCTCTCCATTACTCTTGTGATGCTGTACTGTGACTTTATATTTAACTAAATGCTGTAAATGCACATCAGCACTTGCTCCAAATAGTCCTCTGGGTTGTGCATGGCCTTAAAATATGTGTGTATTATTTCCCTTTAAATTATCCTAACAGCAGAAATGATGTACTGACCCAATATTTGCTGCCTCTGAAATAAAGTATAGATTTCCCATCAAATGTTAAAATTAGACTTGCCTGTAGGTGTGTTGTAAAGATCCTACAACGTGCATGAATCCTACGCTTGCAGTCAAACACTGAACAACAATTTTGATGTGGGAAGATAAAAAAGAAAATACAGAAAGCAAGGCCTTTAAAAACTATTTACTGGGAGAGTAATCAGTTTTGTCATTAGTTAATCAGAAATGCATCGGCACCGATCCTTTGACAAAGTAATTTGCTCTTAGAAATTTCTTGTTTTTGCTTTATTTTTTGTCACCTTTCATTGTTTCAGATCAGAAAAGGCAACCAAAGTAAAAATAAAATGCAGTTTTTAAATAATGATTCTAATTTTTGGGGGATCAGAGCTAAAAACAGCATGAATTAATTATGATTAACCACATTTTCACATTTAAATTCAGTGCCTGTGTCGAGACATGGCCAACGCCTGAAGAATCAAGTGTTGAATTATTACCTGAAATATCAGTAGAATATAAATATTTACACAAATATTTTCACATTTTAAGCATGAAACCAGGACGGATGGATGGATGGATGGATGGATGGATGGATGGATGGATGGGTGGATGGATGGATGGATGGATGATCGATGGATGGATGGTTAGTTGATGGATGGATGGATGGTTAGTTGACGGATGGATGATGGATGGATGGATGGTTAGTTGATGGATGGATGGGTGGATGGATGGTTAGTTGATGGATGGGTAACCCTTCCCTTACCCATCCATTTATCCTGTGATAATCACAGTGTTGCTATAAGCGAGAATCAGGAGTTTTCATTATTAAAGCTTAAATCTCTGTAATGTTTTTAATCATCATTAAATCTTTGATAAATTTATCCAGGTTCCTTTTGATGCCCTGGAAAGTTTTGGAAACCAAGTTTAATATTTAGACCTGAATAAGAGGAAAATATAGATAAAATTAAATACACCCAACCAACCATCCAACCATTCATCCAACCAACCATCCAACATTCATCCAACCATTCATGCAATCAACCATCCAACCACTCATCCAACCACTCATCCAACATTCATCCAACCAACCATCCAACCAACCATCCAATCATTCATCCAACCAACCATCCAACCATTCATCCAACCACTCATCCAACCATTCATCCAACCAACCATCCACCATTCACCATGGATGGATACATTTATCATAGATTTAATGATGATTAAAAACATTACAGAGATTTTAGCTTTAATTATGAAAACTCCTGATTCTTGTTTATAGCAACACTGTGATTATCACAGTTGAGTTCAATATTTTAGTTTTCTGAAGATCGAGTGGTTTCAGGTAAGGTTCAGGAGCGTAGAGGTTAAAGTTTAGATAAGCAGAAACTCCAAATAAAAAAGGTTTATTTGAGATGTTTGGTGCGAAGCTGCAGCTGCTTGATCATTCCGCCTGGCGCTTCCTGTCCTCTCTGTCACACTGTCTCCACTCCCAGCATCTCTCCTGCGGTATGAAAACTTTATTGGATGCCGGCAGAGTCCTTGAGGGGAAACACTTTAAATGTCTCTGCAATTATACTTCTAATAATGGCTTCACCCACCGCCACACACACATCACACACACATCGAGACATGCATGCAGCCGGGGGCCGACAATGACACAAAGGAAGTGGAAGTTACTCTGTCAGTCAGCGAGGCTATTAATCTCTGTCACCTGGAGCGGTGTGTTTGGGTGAACGTGTGAGTGTGAGAATGTGTTACAAAGCTAAGGGTGTGTGTTACAATCAAAACATGGCCGAAAGCAAGCTGAGGTTTCCTCAACACATCAACCAACAGATACAGAATACATTTAAACAGATGTTTGATGCAGAATCGAAGGCTGTTTTTCACACCTGACAGTCTGTTACATTTGGTTTGATTTGAGAACAATGTTGCAACATTTGTTACATTTTCAGCTGGTGTGGTTCACTTTCACACTGAACTGTGTCAAACCAACCAAACCCTTTGAGTAACCTGTTCCCCTCCTCACCTGTAGGGGCGCTGCACCAAGAGCCACTGAAGGAAACAACATGAAAACCTCTGAAGAAGACACTGAGCACAACTTTCTTCTTCACCAAATAGAAACAAAAATGGAGGCGTCAGATTCCAGTGGATTTCTCTTTTGTGTTTGGTAAAAGATCACTAGACATTTCTCCCGCTAGCGATAGCCTAGCGCATTTGTTCGGGTTGTATTCACCCAGAATTCCCTTCACTGTATCCATGTCCTGCTTTTGGAGCGGTCTCTGGTCCACTTGTGTTCGAATTGCACCAGAGTTCACTTCATCCTAACTGAGGTCCACAGGTGGACTAGTTAGCTTCTTTGGTCCAGTAACACATTCACACCTCCACAAAGTTCTAGACAAGCTGGAGTTCGATTAAAACAAACTGAACAGGATTGGTGTGAATGCAACAGAAAACAATTTTCACTGTTGTAATGGAAGATGGACCTCAGCTACTTCAACAGCTCTCACCGTCTTTGATCCAAAATCCAGCAGCTTTGTTGTAGCTGGTATTTTTTGTTCCTGAAGAAATTTAGCAGCACTGCTCAATTTAATACGATGCCTCGTAAGTTTATTGTCTTGTTCATGAGAACTTTCATTTTGGTATAAATGAAATGCAGAAAAACGAACCAGCAATGTGATGAATGAAGGTCTGAAGACAGGATTGTGTCCTGATTGAAACTTGAGGGGAAAACCTTCACTTTTCTGTGAAAATAGAGAAACAAATTTTCTTATTTTGTTTCAGATTTTTTCTATTTGTCTTTTTAATAATTTTTTCCAACTTGTGGCATTTCTTCCTACCTGAACTTCTGGTCCCTTCTCTCCCATCCTTCTCCATTCACCCTACTTTGCTCCACTTTGCTCAGCAGTCATCCTCCATCTTTGTTATTTTGGTATTTGAATCATCATTAGACCCCATCCATCTCTTCCTCCTCCACTGACCTTCTGCTTTCTTGCTTCACCTCCATTCTTCCCTCTCTTTTCTCTATTTGATGAGGAGAAATCTAGGAAAGAAAGGTGTTGCACCCTGATGTGAAAGATGCCAAATGTCTGGGTCACGCTCACACCGAGGGCCGACCGCTGTGAGTTCGTTTGTGTGTGAGTGAAAGTCTGACAGGTTCACAGCAGGGGGCGCGAATCAGGATGTTGCCGTGTTTTAGTTAACACTTTGATAAGAGCTGGGGCTACGACGGAGTATTAGGGTCAAATATACATATATGAGAATACAGTCAAAATAATACAAGAATAAAGTCAAAATAATACAAGAATAAAGTCATAATGATAGAAGAAGGCAGTGATATTACAAAGAGAATAAAGTTATAATATTTTGAAAGTAAAAACTTAATATTATGACTTTTTACTTACAATTTCATAATGAAATTCTCTCAGTTTGATTTCTTTCACTTTCTTGCCTCTGATACGGCGTCTTATTGGGACAGGTATACGTTTCTTCATGCTGTAAAGTCATGATCTCAGTTACTGGAGGAAATTTAAGTTTAATTTTTAAGTTTGGCTGAAAGTTTGTGCTGCACAGTAAAGTTTTTCCTTCACACGAGAGTGTGAGAGTTTTCTAAATAGTGAGTTTCCACAAATATGTAAAAAAAAAAAGAGTAATTTAATAAAAGCTACATGCTGCAGCTTTAAGGCCAGCATTATGTAACATTATTATATTTCTGCCTGTTTATTCACATTTATTTGTTGTTGCTCATTCCTTACTTGTTCATAAAGCGTTAACCTCTGTCCATTTTTATTTCTTCTTTTAAATAAAAAAACACTGGGGTTTAAATTTATTTAAATCATTTCAGAACCTGGTAAAGACAGAATCTCTTTTGTGTATTTTCTTTCACCATGACTGTAAATGGTTTTTGATCTGTGATTAAAAGCTGATGCCTGTGAAGTCACGGATCGCTCTCTTATCAAGGACAGTTCACTGCATTGTCATTTTTTAAGCAGCTGGAGCATTTTAACAGTTTTATAAATTATTCAAACTGACCACTTAGTGAACCGTGGAGAGTAAAACCGACCTTTTCTTATTTTAATATGTGAAACAAAGGTCTACAAGCATTGATATGGGCTGATTTGCACTTTTCTTTTGACAACAGCTCCTCATGATGTGAGCTGACAGAGACAGTGTTTCTGTGGGTTTGCTGTCCTTGCCCAATAAAGCGAAAGCGTTGCAGATAAATGTTGTTCTCCACACACCTTGCGTCTCTCATATATCTCTGTTAGTCCACAGGCTGCAGCTGCAAGGCCGCGCTCCCAGTGTGTGTGTGCTCTCATAAATGTGAGTCGGAGCGTGCTTCATGTTAATGTTTATGAGAATGGATGGGATGAGTGTGTTTACTGCCTCCCGGCTTTGGAGAAAATCACTCATGAGATTTAAACTTGAGAGATTTGCTGCTGCTGTGTGTGGTGAGAGTGTGTTGTGATTTAAGCTGCACAAGCTCTTGGTGAATTCAAACACTTTCACAGGAAAACGTGTTTTCATTTCAAAAATCGACTTGTTCTCGTTTTGACTGTGTTTACTCAGTTTATGCAATTGAATAAACAAATGCTCCTATTATTATCCTTTGTCAAGAAAAATCTAAATAAAATCTTTGATCTGTTTACTGTGATCATTTAGTGTAACAGGCTGACAGACATTTTATCACCAAAGAAGACGGATGACAATCATCTGATAAAATCACAGTTTTGATTTTAATTTGAAACAAAACAAGAGAATATAAATCTAAAGGCAAAAATATCTGAATTATTTCACCTGGAAATGAGACGAGGTTAAACAACCTCTGCTTCTTCTGAAACAGAACATATTATGCAAACTTGACATCTTGCAGTTTTCTGTACTTGCATTTCGGTTTTTACTGCTTTTAAAAACAACCCTACCTTAGAAAACCGCCCAGAAATCTTTTTTTGGAATAATTTCATGTTTGTTGGTGTCTGGAAAGCAAACAGTTTCAGAAACCTTACAAATTTGCAGGTACTGGCTGTTACCTAGCAACCCCACTAGAGTTCCGCCTGTTACCTAGCAACCCAGCCGGGGCTCCCGCACATTTGGTCAGCTGGTTTTACCACTGTCCAATGGCTGCTGGAAAACACACATGTTCTGTTATTGACTTGACAGAAACTACTTGCTGAATTCTGGTCGGTTGTGCAGAAGGCTCCACTTCTGCTTTTCGAAGATGTATGGACGTATAATTGCAAAAGGGTTTTCAACCATTTTCACATGTGAGTGTAAACGCTGAGTCGGATGTTATGGCCAGCAGCGGCTCATTTGGATTTATTTATTTTCTATTCCTGTGTGTTTAAAAATCATGATGTGATGATCAGAATATTTCAGTCAATATGTAACTAATGTCAGCTAAGCTTTAGTTTAGCAGAAAGCAACCAGCAGGGTGATTGACAGCGTTAAGACCCGCCTCCTGGCTCTGATTGGTTGTTTCTGATTGAGTGACGTATTTCTGCAACTAGTACTGGCAGAAGGCCGAGGAGCTCCATTTTTTCACATTATCTGTCTCATATCATACTGTCATGACATAATATGGATTTAAAATATATATATAAAAAATATTTTTTTAGTAAAAGCTACATACTGCAGCTTTAATGATGAAAAATGCAATGTTCTTCCTTCTCAAAGTGACTTTTTGTAAAGCAATAGATTCATTCTCCAAGTTAAATATGACTCCTCTATATGAAAAACGCCATTTTCTCTCAGATTTTCAATGTTCTGCTTGAAAAGTCAGCAGCTCTGAGTTATACCAAGGTGGATAATTACCTTCTTTTTTAAGGGGGCACATGGTCCATTGCCAACAAGGAAGTAACATTACGAACAAGAACATCAATTTGAAAAGGGATGAGATTAAATTTCTGTTCTTTAATGTGTTTCTTTGAGATTCTGAGCACAGGTACAGTAGAACAGATTGTAACTTATTTAGTGTGACCTTTGTGGCAGATTTGTCAGGGTAGCCTGTTGTGTTACAAAGTAAGATTATATGGTGCAGAGGATATTTAGAGAGAAAAGTACAGAATGAGAGAGTTTGATAATGCCCAGTAAAGCCTTAGGATGCATTCACACCAGTCCTGTCCGATTTAATTGAACTCTAGTTCGTTTGCCTAGATAGTTTGTTTGGGGGTGTGTGAATATCTGCAGACCTCTGAGAAAAGGTGTTGCATATTTAAGATGAAAGTTTTAAGAAGAAGATACAAACCAAAGATGACAACAAGAAGACTGAATGAGAAGGAGGTGAGAAACCAAGATGATTTGCAGAAGAGGATTGTAGGAAACAGAAGGATCTGCAGAAAACTGACTGGATTTTAAGATCACCAGCTCTGTTTCCATCGGCTATATAGCTGTTCCATTTCACATTTCAAAAATACATTTTTTTAATGAAATCACAAATCAAAACAAAACAAAACCCCTCATTTATTGATAGGTTTTGGTGCTAGCATGAGGTATTTTAGCTGTATTATAATCAGTTTATTTCACAAAACTGCAAAGGAAACATTTTTCACATCATACAAATCATGTGACTAGACTAGTCAGTTTAATATTTATTCACCAATCAAGTTTATTTGTATAGCATAAATCAGCAACAAGGCAATTCAAAGTGCTTCACATCATAAAAAACACACAAATTGTTTTTTAAATAAAAGCATCATAAAGTCACTCATTGTGAAACCAGTAGGAAACGTTGAATTTTGCAGAATAACGTCGTTAAAATCATCAATACACATCAGATATGTTGCTCAAAGTTACATTTATTTTGATTCAAAAGGTGGAAGCCTTGATTTAAAGGATTATAAGTAAAATTTGATAAAAACTCATTTGATCAAAAAGTTTTCCTTTTTGATCAAATGTTTAGTTGGTGTGTTTTGGGTTTTCCTGGACTGTTTACAGTTATGATGTGTGAATCTTTGTGTTTTGTTAGTGACGTCGGTTGTTTTCTTTGGATCATTTCTGACTGTAGAAACCTCCAGTTATTGTTTATGTGACTCGTATGATGTGAAAAAAGTGTTTTTTTTAGCCAAAACATTTTATTGAAGAATGAGAGTTTTCTTGTTTTTTGTTTTAAATTGGGGTGTTTCCATTTAGCTAATTTATTTTTGAAATGTGCAATTGCAGAGTTATATAGCCAGTGGAAACACAGCTGGTGGTCTCCTCCCCAGACGTTAAAAGCCAGCCAGTTTTCTCCAGATCCTTCCTTCCAAGCTCTTTTGCCTGTCATCTTGGTGTCTCACCTCATTCTTGTCCCTGGTTTGTATCTTCTTTTTAAAATCTTTAACTTCATGGATTGGCTTATTTTTCCGTTAATTTTCTAAATGACTCCAACCAGCTGGGCGGATGTTTCTGCTTTGCATCCTCAGACTTGCCTGCTGTCTGATTCTCCTCTGCAGAGGCTGAAACTCTCCAGCCGATCCGCCTTGAACCTGAGTGTTTTCTGTGAGTGCGCGGTACTACATCTGCCTATTAAATTTAAACACCATTTTCTTGACTGCTTTATAAAAACCAGCACAGGCGAGGCCACAATTTAGCCCTCCACTTAACACTCTATCACGCCGTCGCTGTTTCCCCCCGCACTCGTCCCTTTCTCAGCGTAAATCTATCTCTCTTTACTCCACTCAGAAGTCCATTACAGCCTCCCGCCTGCAGCCTCCTCGGTTTGTTATCTGTCCCACTCACATTATCTCCACCTCTCCTCTCTCTCTCTTCATTATCGTGCTAAAATCAGATCTGACATTCTTTCTCCATCTCTTCATCTTCGGCTTTTACCGTCACCGATGCTTCTTCCCGTTTTCTTGACTGCCCGACTATTTTTTTCTTTTGCAGATGTTCCATGGACAAGTTGTGTTTTCCCCCCATTTATTTAAACCGTCTTTCTTTTCCTCCATCCATTCTTTCTTCTTCTCCGCGGTCCTGCGTGCACTTCATCACTTTTGGCAGCACCGACTTAAAAAAGAAGAGAATTTTATGCAAATGCAAGTCTGAAAAATGAGTGTTCACCTCAGTGGCAATGTGCAGAGGGAAGCAGCGAAGAGCCTCATTACAATATTTTCTCTTTGTTGTGGATCCGGAGGATAATAATTAAGAATGATTTGTGATTCTTGGGAAGAAGCTGAGCCTCTTCAACTCCTAAAACCGAAGTTTTACACATGTAGACAGAAGATGAAGGTAAAGAAACAACTGTTATTCAGAATTTCGAGGCAAAATGAGATGAGAAACAAGCCAACAACTAGCAAAACCCTCAGCTGAAGGTAAATCAGCTTCTATAGTTGATGTGTTTCTGACAACATAATCAATGTGATCTTGGAAAATGTTGCTCCTCTCCCCTTTTCTGCCTTCATGCAGCAGTTTTCTGATGGACGTTCCTCCGAGGGTTTGCTGTCTTCTGTCTGTTTGCTCTCTCTGACTTTTAAAACTGATGCAGCACCACTGAGGCCAAATATCATGGGGTCAAAGGTTGAAGAAGTCGGGGTCAGCATCCAGATATCCTCCCCTGATGCACTTGTTTACATTTACTGACAGTCATGGACAGACCGGTGACACTTTAGAAGGAAAAATTGGGAGAAATATCACCAGTTATTCGATTTCAGTCACAAAACCAGTTTAAAAAAACTTTTTTGTAAAGTAAATTGCTGAGAATGCCTTCCAAACCTAAAATATAGTTCAGTTTCATCATATTTTTAAAAAAGTTTTTCCCTTTTCCTAAATAGAAACACAGAGGCGAACCCAAAAGGCAGAAGAGAAAGCAGCTGCCATGGCGGACCAAAATGTCCGGTGGATATCGGAGACGTCTCTTTGTTTTGCTTTTTCTTGTTAAAAATAATCCCCAAACTGTTTCCATCGCTTCTTCCCCGTCGGCCATGTTTGTTTACTCTGAACTCACGTTTGGTCTCAAAAGATTTCTGGAGATTTCCCATCTTTCATATAAAGTGTGATGTGTAGTTTTCGGACACTACACACACTCAGGATTTGAAAATTAACCAATAACTTTAAAGGTGAACTTTTATGCTTTCTTGAACAGTTTAGGTCTATGTAAAACATGTTAATTACATCTTTTACACAAAATCATTCTGAGATAATGTTCTCTGTGATAATCTGTCTTCCTACTTGAGCTATTTTAGGGCGTCTTGTCACTTTAAGTCCCATTAAGCTGCTGCTGGCCACACCGTCCAACTCAACGTTTGCCCACGCATGTGAAAATGGCTCCAAACAGATGCACAATCATACAACCGTACATCTTTGAAAAGTAAAAGTGGAGCCTGCTGCACAACCAACAAGAATGCAACAGCTGGTCTCTGGATGGTAAGTCAACAACAAAACACTTGTCTTTTCCAGCAGCCATTGTACAGCATAAACAGCCAAACTCAGCTTGGGTTGCTAGGTAACAGGCAGAACTCTGGTGCGGTTGCTAGGTAACAATGCATTGCCCATTGAATGTGACTTAAAATCGTGAGGGTTTTGAAACATTTTCTAGACATTAAAACATTAAATTATTGTTTTGATAATTAATGCATTGTTTTACTGACTTCCTTTAAATCTCAACTAAAATCCCACTTGTTTAGAGTTGTATTTGAAACGTAATCAATTGCAAATTTGTTGACGGAATCTGACTTGATGTTGTGTTTTTGATGTTGATTCTATGTTGCATTGTGTTTTTGTGTTTGATTTGATGTAAAGCACTTTGAAATGCCTTGCTGCTGATATGTGATATACAAATAAAGTTTGATTGATTGATTACATTAATTATAAAATGGCTGATTGTTCTTTTAAGTGCGTGGGCTGTTTTTAGAAACAGTTGAAACCCAAATAGAAGAATAAGAAATGTCTAAAACCTAAATTTTCTTAACAATATGTTCCCTTTTTAAATCTTGAACGGTGAACCAGGCATAAAGATGAAACTCATTTTTAATTCTTGTATCCAACATCTTGTCTTTCCAGTTCTGATGCGATTCATTTGAGCAAAAATACGGAGTAGGAGTGAGCAAATGGTGAGTTCAAAGTGCGGCACGGGGGCCATTTGCGGCTCTTGGAATAACACTTTGTGGCCCCGACTGGGGTTTAGGAATGGTACCACAAAATAATTTTTCGTTTATGAGTCACTTGTTTTTTACTTTGATTTTAATATTATAGTAAGTTGGACCACAAACATCCAGAAACTTTTTACTCAGCAGAGTTTGGCACTCAGTCATTAAACTTGGTGAAAACAGTGAGGGTTTCAATCGAAAGTTCTTGTTTTTGCTGTTGAGTTTGACTAAAACCATTTCCTACACTGCAAAAACACAAAATCTTACCAAGTATTTTTGGTCTACTTTGTAGTGCAAATATCTTTTATATCAAATAACATTTGAAATAAGACAAAACTAACTTATAACTTTTCAGCAAGAGATAGGAACTTGCATTAAGTTCTTTCTCTTTAAAATGTTTTGTTTCAACCTAAAAAGTTAGAACACTAAAGTTTTCTGTAAAGAATCTTTCTTTTTCATGGAAATATTGCTCGCTTAAATCACAAAAATGAAACGATCTAGCTTTTTTAACTGGAAAAAAAATAGGGCCGATCAGTTTTGTCAACTTGGTGACTTTGGCCCACAGAGTGAAAAGTTTGGACACCCCTGGAGGAGAAAGTTGAGGACTAACAAAAGCCAGAGGTGAGCCGAAGTTTCATCGTTGTTACTCCTGCTCTGCAGCCTTCACTCCAACGCAAACATTCCCAACTTGACCAAGAAACAAGAAACTGAAACTCCCTTTCAGTTGAGCATTTATGACTTCAAATTCTCAGTGATTATAACTCAAAGTGTTAGTCAACACAAATGCACACGAGCAACAGACGTGTGTGGTTTCCTTAATGAAGTAAAATACTGGAATTGGTGGAGTTGCAGATGGAGACAGATTGGAAAGGACAGGAAGGAAAAATAATAGCCAATTTAGCCTTGTCATCTTAAAGCCGCTCTTTGGCATTTTAGATTTTAGTTATTCCTCCTCAGCACTCCGTTTGTCACATTGCACAGGAGGAGAAAAAAACTTCAGTTTCTATGCAGAAGGCTTGTTAGCATCAGCAGAATGCCAGTTTGAAACCAAAGGGCGATTGTAAGTGATCTCTGAAATCCTGAAAAAGAAAAGCAGCTGATGAAAGAAAGGATTGGAGAAGGAAGACAGAGAGCATGAGGGTCAGTGTTTCTTTTTTATTTATTTTTCTGGTTGAAGAGGATAATGAGGAAAGAGGTCAGGAGGAGTGAGATGGAGAGAAGCTAAAAATGGAGGACAAAGATAAAACGAAACGCGGTTTAGACGTGTTATGGATCCACTAGGAAATTTACCAACTTCTTTTATGGTGTTGATGGATTTCAATCTATTCTCAAAGACTTTGACAAAACTGCTTCTTAATCTCTGAAGAAAATAACACAAAGTCATGACTGAGATGATAGTAAATCTTTCATAACCATTTGTTCACAGGTCTGTTCGGGTTGGAAGATTGTTAGAGGAAGGAAAAGTGTCCACTGGTGAACTTGTAACGGATTGTAAAGATTTTTCTTTCTCAAAAGACTCACCCTCCCTGTGACGGGTCTTTCTGTTCAACAGTTCTGCAAAGAAGAACAGGTAAAAATTCCTCCATAATGATGTTAACGACTTTTAGCAAAGATGGCAGCTGGTTCCACCGAGGGAGGGAAACTTTTTGATAAAAAGTTTTTTGCACTAAGATGAGACAAAGACCTCTGAAGCCAATTAGTTGCTCTCTGAGAAAAGGGGAGTAAAAACACCTCAAAACCTACCAAGTATTTTAGTTTCTGATGCAAATATCTTATTACACTTGAAACAAGACAAATCTAACTGAGAAGTAACTTTTCAGCAAGATATAGCAGCTTGTTTTAGGACACAACGTATTGGTTTCACTGGCAGATTATTCCACTTACAACATGGGAAAATGTCTTGTTACGAGTTAAATAATCTGCTAATATAACAAGTCACATTTTTATTAATATTAAGGAATTACTGACTTAAAGGAAGCTCCTATATCTCCTATATCTTAATTCTCAGTTATATTTGTAACATTTCAAATGTACTAAGATATTTGCGCTCTAATGTTTTGAATATTCTGTTAATTGTTTGGCTCTGTTTTGGTCTTCCACATTAAATTCCAATGAAACATGTTTATGTTTGTGGTTGTAATGTGAAAAAATATGGAAAAGTTCAGTGCAAGCCACTGTTGCTGCCATAATTGTAGCTTTTTTTGTAAACAAGTTTATTTCCTCTGCTTTTGGTACACAATATTACCAACTATTTTTGCTCTAGTTTCTGGTACAAATATGTTAGTGTGCTTTAAATGAGACAAAAATAAATTAGAAGTAACCTCTAAGCAAGATGTAGGGGCTGGAACCAGATATCTTGTGTTTTGTGTTCTGCAGAATCGTCTCGGTTGGAGGCACCTTTAAAGTTCTGTTACATTTTTAACCTCTAATAGATGTTTAAGAGACTTTTTATTTAAAACTCACATTTTCCACGTTGTTGTGCTTCCATTTGGATCTCAAACACCCAGCCATTTCTCTAGTCGTTCTCTAAATCTTACCAAGTAATTTTGAAATAGTTTCTGGTGCAAATATCGTATTACACTTAAATTAAGACAAAACTAACTTACAACATTTGGTGGCTTGTTTTAAGTCAATATTTCCTTAATATTGATGAAAAAATACTAGTTCCACTGACAGATTATTTTACTGAAAACAAGACATTTTTCCAATGATAAAAGTAAAATTTTCTAGCACTTTTTTATTAATATTGAGAAATTATTTCCTTAAAAAAACTCCCACATCTTCTTGAAAAGTTACCTGTAAGTTAGTTTTGTCTTATTTCAAGTACTAAGATACAAAAATACTTGGTAAAATTTTGTGTTTTTACAGCGCATGTGTGGTGATTTTGATTTTATTTCTTATGGAACAAAAACGCCGCAATTGCAAAAGTGTGTTTTTTTTATTGACATTAGAATATAAACGTAGATTTGTCAAAATCTGTAATGTAATCGCAGCTACTGTTGCTGCAGATTCCTCCGTCTTTAACTGCTTTGGAAACTGAACTGTTTTCCAGCACAGATTAAAATAAAAAATATGAGGTGAGCCAGTCCTGTAGTCCAGAAAAGCTTTTAGAAAATGCAGCAGACCAGAGTTCATGAGAACGCAGCAGCATCTGACGGCCTTGGAGTGAGGACAGATTCATACGTCGGGTCTGAAAGCTGCATGTCTGTTTTCTTCTGTGTTGGAATACTTCTGTGTGAGTGTGTCACATTTTATGCAACCCAGTATTTCAATTAAAAGCTGAAAGCTGCCCTTTGTTTGGCGTTCTGTTGAGGAGAGAGAAACAGAAAGAGTGAAGCATGTTACTCTATTCAGACATCCAGCAGGAATGAAAAGGAAAGATTCAATTTTGTCTCCGACTGCTGCACACGAAGGACAAACTATTCATTGATGTTTAGAGAATACACACCACCTACCTTCACATTTTCAAGCCCCAACAAATACACACATCTGCCGGCACACACATTTACAGTGCGAACACAGTTGGCGGTCTGCATATGCTGCACAGACTCCGGTTATAAAGATAAATGTGAAGCGCAGCCTCAGCCCTTCACGCTGAGACTAAACTAATATCAGCTGCTGCAAACTTTGTTCTGACGGCATGAAGTACTGCAACGTAATTTGAGGAATTACATTTTCCAGATATGAAAAACCTTTTACAAGACGGCGACGACTCATTCCAGGTGAGACATCTTTCTTTAAATGTCGAACAAAATCCAGTAACGCTGGCATTACCGGGTTTAAGACTCTGGAGGAATATAACAACCACAGAACCGGGATGAGAATTTACTCACAGCTCAGCACAGAAATACAGTTTTGGTAAAATAAAAAGCAAACCCTATTCTACAACTTTTTCTGTGCCAAAATCATCCATTTCCCCTTCCATACCTCAGGTCACAGGGTTAACAAACCCACAAGTCACATATGCACTCCTTATTTTCATATTTTTTTGATTTAAACTGGATTTAGAGCCAACTAAAACACTTTATGAGACTTTTGTCCTATTAAATGTTGGACAATCCACATATTGATTTGTTCAGTGTCTGGATGGGTTCGGCGTCACCTGATGGCACGGTAATATAGAGCTGCGTATCATCTGCATATTTATGGCAGCTGATCTTGAGGCCCCAGGATTGAACTTTGGGGTTGCAACCTAATTAGACTCCCAAATCATCACAATTTGCTGTAGAAAAGCTCAACTTGTGCCGCCCCCCAACTCAACGTTTACACTCACATGTGAAAAATGGCGGCAAACAGATGCGTCTCTACACAACCATCTCTGAAAAGCAGAAGTGGAGCCTCCTGCACAACCAATGAGAATGCAGTGAGTGGTTTCTGGATGGTAAGTCAACAACAAAACTCTTGCCTTTTCCAGCAGCCATTATAGAGCACATACAGCGGTAAAACCAGCTGACCAAACCGTGCTGGATCTCTGCTGTGGTTGTTAGGTAACGGGTGGAACTCTGGTGGGGTTGCTAGGAAACGGATGGAACTCTGGTGGGGTTGCTAGGAAACAGGCAGTGCCTGCTGATTTGTGACTTTACATCCTGAAGGTTTTTGAAGCGCCTCATTTTCCAGAAACCAAAAAATATTAACTTATTACCAAAAAAACGGCTATTGGTTTTACTTTAAGCGGTTAGGCTGTTTTTAGAGGCAAGACCCAAATAGAAGCGCAAAAACAATCAAAAATGTGAATTTTCCATAGTAGGTCACCTCTAATGAAAAAAAACCCCAAACTATGTCGTTTACCAATGTGAATAAATGTTTGAAGATTTTATTTGTCTATAATTAATTTTCTCCTTTCTTGAATTTTGAAGTGACCAAACAAAATTATCCAGAGGGCCGTAAATGGCCACACTTTGGAGCGCTGTTTGCAAAAACCCAGCTGCCACAGAAATAATATCTGTCGTCAAGGTTGTTTTTCCATTGAACACTAAACAGCTCGATACCACCCATTTCTACACTGATTCAGCCTCGTCTTCCTATTGGATATAAACATATTTACTAGAAAGAAAACCTGTTTTCTGCATTACATTTCAAATGTCTTCAATGAAAGCAAAGTGGAGCTGAAGCCAAATTCCTTGTTTGTGTGCACAAACTCTACGAATAAAGCCAAGATAGTTCGACTTGCAGTGTTTTGAGTGAGTAAATATATTTGAGATATAGAATATATCATCCAGGGAAAGATCTGTGTGGGGTTTCAGATTTTTATTTAAGTTTGGTGTTTTCTGGGGTCTATCAGCCATCAAAATATTGCCGCCGTGCTCTGAGGGCACACTGTCACTGATTTAATTTTTTCCATCTCTGTGAACTGAAGGTGTCAGTGCTATTTTTTGTCTTCATTTGATTCTGTCATCTGTCTGGGAAGTAACAGACCGGCTGCTTGTTGGTGTCTCAGCTGACATCTTCGAAGAAAAATGAGGAAGAGTCTCCTCTTTGCTCTCCAGCTCTCTTGTCTTTCATTAGTTGCACAACCAGGTGTGTCACTTTTCGTTTTGGACAAACTGGTGCAGCACTCCGAATGTCTATAAGCCGGGGCCATGAAAAACTACCTGTCAATGTTTTATCATCTCTCTGTCATGTCTGCTTCATACACTGGATTTAACACTTTCTTTACCTCTAGGGCCAAATAATAAATTGGCCTGATTAATAAGTGAGAATAAATCAAAAATCCCAATCTGATGGTATAGATTTGTTTTTAAGGGTCGAATGTGAGATGTGTGATAAGTTGAAAAACTATTATTATATCTCTAGTGCAGTTCTAAAATATTTTATACAGTATATTTTATACGAAGAATGGACAGTAAAAAAAAGGTTCAGAATAAATATTAATTCATGTAAGCCTAAAAACGATGTAAATACAAAAATAAAATGTTTAGTGTATATATTTTTCATGTTGTATATTAATGTTTGAATCATTTTATTTAAGAAAATTAAAATCAATACATCGGTAATCAGCTAGTAAGCCTTTTGTGGGATTGATTGGTAGTGACCACATTCACCAGTAGGGGGCTTTCGCGCTGTTCTCTCATTGGATTAAACTGCAGCATAAGAGAAGCAACTGGAAATCCCTCTCGAGTCTTTCCTCCTATTTTCAGGTAATGCTGATCAAAATATCATAGTCTATACAATGTTAAGATATTTTAGATTAAATCCTTCTTTGTTTTGTAAAATTTATGAGTAGTTAGACATAACGTTTCTATGTTACACAACTGATACACAGTGTGTCAGTTGTGTACCAGCTAATAGCCTTTAAGCTAACGGCAGAAGCTAGTAACCTGTTTACTGCCATTTCTGCGTGAGGAAACATGTTAAAATGCAGATATTTAGCCATGTCTTCTTATTTGGTTTATTAAGTAGTTCTTATAGAAAATCTTTTATTAGTTTTGTTTTTCTTTAGAAGCGGTTTCTTGAGTTAGATATAACATTTCTGTGTGTCACTTAGTAGTAAATAGTCTTTAAGGTAACGGCAGGAGCTTGTAACCTGTCTGTTATTATTTTAATGTGCAAAAACATGAAACAGATATTTGCCTGTTTATTAATTATCCATAATTAGTTCTTTCTTCTAAACTGTTGCATGAGAGAAGCAACCGAAAATCACTCTCCTGTTTCTTTTTCCCATATTTTAAGCTGAGATATCTGGCCTTGATTTTGGAGTCCTCAAGGAACCAAAACAGGCTTTAAGTGAAGTTTTAGATCTCAGACGGCCGTATCAGGGTTCAGATTTCTCCTTAAGTCTGTAAAAGAGCCGAGCAAAGCTGGACAACTCAGACCACTTCAATTACATGATCCTGAAAGGTCATTATGGAACTTTTGCCCGATAACACCAATAAATTAGAGCCTCCCTTCGACTCCAAGGACCAAACAGTGCTGGATCTCTGCAGTACTCTGAATTCTGTTCTGCGGTTAAATGTATGTTTTGCAGCAGTGAAAGTACAGGCCGAGTCTCTGCAGGCCGTGCGGCTAATTAAACCGCCGCTCGGCCTCCGCTGCAGTTAATGCTGTTCAATTATGAATGAGTGAGAAGGGGTGAAGAGGGCAGCACAATCAATGAAGAGGGGGGCTTGTAGGGTGGATGTAAAGGTGGTGCCGAGGCAGGCTGAAAAGGGATGAATGTGAGGTGGAAAGAGAAAAGGAGCGAGGCAGTAAATCAGAAGCTGTGGAGCTGATGTTGTGACAGTGTTTTTGTAGCTCTGATTTGAGCAGAGGAAGGTCTAATTTAGTGTCAGTCAGGCTGAAACGGGCCCTTCGGCGACATGGAGCCTGGTGTTTGTTTTGGTCCTCCTGACAGCCTGAGGCGCCTCTCTTTATCTCCTACCTCATCGTCTTTTTGTCTGGATGTTGGTTGTTTCTCTCTGTGGCAGACGCCTGTCTCTCTCTTTTTCTGTTTCTGTCTCAGATTCACAACAAAAGGAAATAATTTCTTCAGCAACTCAACTTCCTCCTGCTGTGACTTTGAAATCTGCGATAATGCAGAAATTTTACAAAGATATTTGAGTCAGATTTGATGTTAAAAATATTCAAGTTTTCACAGCTGATAGTCCAGTAGATTTGGTTCTTTTGAGGACAAAAACTGCAACATTTGTTACATTTTAAGCTGCTGCAGTTCTCTTTTACTCTGTGTCAAATAAATCAAACTCGTTGAAAAACTGTTTCCCTCCTCGCCTGTGGTGGCGCTGTACCAAGAACCACTAAAGGAAACGACACAAAAACCTTTGAAGAAGACAGTAAAAACAAAATAAAGCAAAATAAAACAAAAAAACGTGAATGTGTTACAATTTTCTAATTTTCTAAAAATTTTAATGAACTGATTATAAAAATTTGAGACAAAATCAGCTGTAGACTAAATATTTTCTTTATTTTTATCATTACTGGTTAAAGTGACCAACTGATCAGCAACTATGAAGAAAATTGGTTAATATAAACTAACATTTAAATTTCCCTTTGCGTTTAATAAAGTATTTATTAGCTAAATTGAACTGAAATATTTCTTTCCATAGTTCAAACAGCAAAGCTGACTATAAAATACAAATAAAACCTGAGAGGAAAAACTAATGTAATGAGCACGTTGATATTTTTTTTTATCTACTTTTTTTTTTTTTGCATTTTCTAACTGCGTGACATGTAATTTATTTTAATTATAGTAGCAGTTTTATTTCCTGGTCACTTGATATTTTCCATTGTGGCCCAGAAAAGCACCTTTTGACAACATGACAAGTAATTATTCCAACCTTAGTGATGTTATTTTATGTCGATGACCTTTTTCTATTCCGAACTCAGACATTTGCTGCACTTCTGCCTCTGCTTTGTGTTTCTATGTCTCTGATTACAATTCAGTATAACTGAAATTACAGTGACGTATCAAACTGAACCTTAATAAATAAATAAAATACACATGAAGACGTAGAAAATATTGTCTGCATTTAAAAAAACAAACTGAAACATCTGTGGAAACTGGAGCTGGGCGGTAAATTAATTTAATCTATTAGGCAAATTTTTTGAAGATTTAATTTTCAGAAAATCTGAGAATTAGACAATATATATATATATATATATATATATATATATATATATATATATATATATATATATATATATATATATATATATATATATATATATATATATATATATAAAATATATTTTCACCAATGGACTCTCTGGGTTTCCGTATTGTGCCCAGCTCAGGGTGGCCATCTTGTTTTCCATATTCTATTTATTTGGAGTTTGAATTTGAATCAACTTTATGATGGAGTACTAGGGCTACGCTACATTTTACGTTGTAAAACTAGAATAAATTTGCATAACAATAAAATCTAAATAATAATACAATGAACTCATAACATTACTAAAATAAAGTGGTAATTTTATGATTTGTTTGACACAAAAAATAACAAAAATGAAAATGGGGAATGTTGAGTATCTTTTAAAATAACATTTTAAGACAATTTACAAATAAAAAAATACTTTAACACTTCAGCCTCACATTATCAGTAACAGGACTTTGAAAGAAAGAATCACTTCAGATCTCAGTAAATCTAAAGTCTTTATAACAACAAATTAAGACTTTCCTCTGATAAAATTGTATTTTTCTTCTGCTAATTTTATGACTATATTCTTGTAATTAAACAAAATTTCTCATATCCTGACTAATACTTACAGAAGAAATGATTTACATGATGCATTCTCTGTTATTTGTAATTTCGTCATTAAAATCCGATCTAATATGAAAAAATAGGAGCTTTCATTTTTAAGCCCTGTGGAAAACTCTTTCAGATGAACAGGAAAGCGTCATTTCTGAGGTTTTAAATGCAGATCCTAACCGCTCAGCGCTTCGTTGAGGGGTCCAAGCCTCCACAAAAATCTCTTTTCAAAGGTTGCTAAGCGATGATTAGACAATGGTCCATTGGAGAGCAGAAAACTGAGATTTCAACACAGATATCGCCATAAAAAGAGAAAAAATTCTCACAAAGCAAAAAAAATTATGATAATCATGATAATCTGTTCTGGAGGTTTTATTATACAGAAAACAGCTCCGAGTGATGATCAACACAGGCAAGGTGTGGAAAGTGTTTTTGTCCCTCTTCTTCTTGCCTGACAAAACGTTTCTTCACATTCAGACAGAAATAAAACCAGGCTGCAGCATTTCTCTGCAGGGTGGAAACATACGAAACGCACACAGACACAAATCGGGACGCACACATATGCACAAAATTAAATCAGCGTCAGCAAGCTTGGCACTTGTGCCTTCCTGGCCCCCCGACCTGCTGGCTGATTCAATTTTCTGGGCAAATCTGCCGACAGTGACCGCTACCGTTCACCTTTAGAGAGAACGGAGCGGGGAGGAAGCCAAGCCGAGGCTGGCAGGTCGAGAGAGGCAAAGAGAGGGTGAAAGGAAAGGTGACTCTTGCTGCACATTTTCGTAGTTAGTCGGAGGGATTGCGATGAAAGTGAACGTCGACGATGATCCTGGGTGGCAGGAAGAGCTTCAACTTCAGAGGAACTGAGCAAAAAAGGAGAAAAATTATGATTTAAAAGGATGTTTTCTCTTAGGCTATGTTCACGTTGCAGGCCTTAATGTAGAATTCCAATTTTTTATTTTAATTTTTTTTTTTGACATCTGATTTATTTATTTATTTTTTACATGGTCGTTCAGACATATATGCAACTTGTGCGTTTTTCCTTATGATGTTTTGCTTTTACACAATCCAGTTCTGCTTCTCTTCAGCTCAGATGTATGGTCCGTCTTAAAGCTGCAGTACGTAACTTTTATTTAAAAATTTTTATTTTTATTTTTTACATATTTTTTAAAATTGTCACTATTTTCTGACAATTTGAGACAAAAAGATTGATCTCCTCCGTCTCCTCCTTGAGCTTCCACTGCTGTCTGAAAAAACAACCAGTCAGAGCCAGGAGGAGGGGCTTAGTGCTGTAAATCATCCTCATGTACTGGCTGCTAAATGTGCTAATGGTGGAGAATCAACTTACTGTTACAGGTAAAACATTTATCTGCTGATATTGGTGGCTATGTTAACTGGTCTTAGCATTCAAAATAGGCTTTGCTAGCTGCAGAGCAGTGATTGACAGCGCTAAAACCCGCCTCCTGGCTCTGATTGGTTGTTTTTAGTTAGCGGTGGGAGAAGGCAGAGGAGCTCAATATTTTCAGATTATCCATACAGTCAAGACAGTTTCAACAAATATGTAAAATAAATAAATAAATACATTTTTATAAAAATGACACACTGCAGCTTTAAAGCCCTGCTCGCTCCTTTCCAAATGCCCCAAAATTTCTGAACAGATTTTCTTCACAATCCTCTCAAGGCTTTTGTTATCCATGTTGCACCTTTCTCTAATAGCCGTTTTCCATCCACTCAATTTTATGTTAACAAACTACTTGCCTTTTTTGACAATATTAAACATTTATTAAACTGCATTTCCATGATCTGTATGCAATAATCATCAAGATTATAAGAAATAAATGCTTGAAATGTTCCACTGGATCCAAGTTTCACTGCATGAAGCGAAGTGACAAAATATATAGAACTATTTCATGATATTCTAATTTTATGAGCTTTTCTTGCAGAGGAGAAAATTTTTTTACTTAAATCTTTTGATCTCTCATTTTTCCAATCTTTTTTTTTCTTTTCTAAGTTATTAAAATTTATGCTTGAATGAAGCTGCAAAGAGGCAGGAAGAGATGGATTTTGGAAAAGATGTAATGGAGGCAAAAGGAAAATTTTGACTCTGGTAATCTGAACGCTTTTCTGTAAAAAAAAGAAACACCTGAATTTTATTCCTGAGAGAGATTTTAATAACACAAACACCATCCCAAGCTGATGTAGTAACATGACACCTTCACACGCCCACACAAGCATGTTGTCTTGGTCACACTTTTTTTTTTCTTTTTCTTTTTTTGAATTGTGACGATTTCTTTTCTAATTAATGATAACAAAAATATGGAGTTCTGAACATTTTCTCTGTCGAAACAAGCAGAGAAAGTGTGAAACCTTCTGAAAATTTTCCATGTTTAAGCCTTTTGTTTCATGACGGCTCAAAAAAAAAAAATCAGTTTCTATTCACTGGATGAAAACTGCAGCCCAAATTTTAGTTTCTGAGTGGCTGTTACTCTTTGTAGATGATTTATTTTGCACAAGCTGTAGATTATCGTGAGATTTTGTCTAAAATTTTTAAGAATCTGCCTTTTGAAAAGTTAGATAAACGGGATTTTTCCTGTGTAATTCTGCTTGATGAGAATCTTCACAATTCTCATCCGGAATTAATCCGGAATTTCACTCCTTTAGTAATCTGAAATTTATCCCATTGACTTGGATTTTTCTGATAGAATTTAAACCAATCAGCAAGCAGAAGTTGTGACCAATCATGTAAGTTTGCTGGGCTGTTTTAGAGATGTAGTCTGCTTGGAGTTAAAGTTTTTCAGTCCGTGTTGAACCACCATTAGCAGCCATCTATTATGACTATACTCCTTATATTACAATGTTGTTCTGTTATTCAAACTTTATTCTTGTAATTTTATAACTTTATTCTTGTACAAATTCTTGCAATATTATGACTATTTTTTCTTAATTTTCAATTTTTTTTCTTAGCGTGGCTCTAGTTTGTAAATGTTTCTATCTGCCATCAGACTTCCTCTGATCACGTTTCATATTCAAACCAACATGCGTTCATAATAACATAATTTAAACATGAACATGTATTATTTTTCTTTTTCTTTATGATACAGAATCAGACAGTGAAACAGAAAGAGACGCAGGAAAGAGCAGAAACAGAGGAGGTCACATATTCTCACTTCCATAGACATAAGCTCTGATTAAATTGAGTATGTAGTCGCTGGCTGCTCCTCAGGTGTTCGTGTGTGTGTATATGTGTGTGTGTGTGTGTGTGTGTGTGTCCTGTAATATTGTCTGCAGTCCCATGAGCTGAAGCTGAGCAAACTCAATCAACTCCCACTCACCTCTGAGGCGCTCCTTACACCGTCAGGCCAGGATTCGACTCTGACCCGGCAGAGACCAAGGGCGAGCGAGCTTCACTGTGCATTAAGGAGAGAGAGAGATCTGTGTCGTCGTGTTTATGCGGCGGGGGCGGCGTGTCTGAGGCGCCCTTGAAGAAATCAAAGCGTTCTGCAGATTGAATGCATTAGCATGAGAGGCTGAGGTTTCTGTGCAGGAACAAGCGGCTCTTCATGTCTTACTGTCAGGATTAAAATCCAGGCAACTCCCTCTGAACTGTGCCACACTGAAAAAACGAGCAGTGACCTTTCACCCAGATTACCAAATCCACTGAAGGATTCAGTTGATGTGGAACTAGAGATGCACCAATCTGATATTAAAGGAACAGTATCACGTAAAATTGACCTTTTGTCAGCTTTAATTTGTTTTATAGCGTTATTTCCTCATCAGAAACATACTTGGAGTTTAATCTCCATGACAACAATTCAGCTGTGCAAAACACCTGGTCGGAGCTAGCCCCGCCTTCGAGGTGCAGCTCCTCCTCTTAGCTGCAGTTTCCAAGCTTCAGAGCTTCTGTCCTCCCCCATCCAGCTCCTTCAGACTAGCCTGCAGCAATTGGCAAACACCTGCTGAGTTCATTATAGGAGCTGCGCCTCAGTTCGATGGAAAAATGTTGCTAAACAGTTTTACCAGTTAATAGAGGAGCCATGTTGTGATGACTCCCTGAAGTTTCAGAAAGAGCAGGAGTTTTTAAACAGACAGTGGCCCAATTTCAAGGCCTTAAATCAGGAAGTAAGATTTCTTTACAGTAATATTTGATATTTGTAGCATTTTTTTAAAAAACATAGTTAATGTGCCTGGAAAAATCAATCTGATATTGAAAAATAATCTAGATTTGCTTTCATTGACAATGTTCCCGATCCATAAGGGCAGATCTATTCAGTGTAGTTCTGTGTTTTCTGCTCTCAGTGACATCTATATTTAGAATTCCCAATTTTCCTTTCTGAAACATTTGAAGTTTGTTGCGGTTTATTTTTTCCCACATGTTTGACCAAGATAGTTAACCTATTGTTTTTGTCACTTTCAAATTCTTTATTATTAATTTTACATTGTTAGTTACAGTAGTAGTTTTAGGTTTTTCATACTTTGATTAAATTTTAGGTGCAGAATTCAAAAGGTTCAAAAACTGTATTCAGTTATTGACTGGCGTTTTCTCACAACTTTTACTGCTGCCATGTTTCGGACTAGTTTAAATGTCGCCAGGAGGATTAATGAATGATGTAATTTGCCGACAGCTTTTGCTTCTGTGGCAAAAGTGAAACAATTTCACATCCTTTTGAAAGCTAATAAATACATTAATAAACACAAAAACAGAAAATAATGCATAATTTCACAAAATAGCTCCAGTTAGTTGCAGTTTTTCAGTTAACAAAAATGTTTTACTGGTTTTCTTGATTTACTTTTAGTTAACTGCGCTAACCTTGAAACCTACTTGGGTTTCTTGTCTCTTGTCCCTCCAGAGGCCAGATTTTTGGCTTATCAAAGTAAAATGGATTAAATTAAAATAAACACCAAACATTTTAGATGGATAACTCCGTCCTTGTCCATCCACTTCACTAATATCTTGACTTTGTTGATCTATACCTTCCAATGAGACAAAATGTGAGCATGTTGAGGGATTAGGATTACCTCTTTACCTGCTGATACGCATTACCTTCCTCTCCTCCACCGTTTTTTTCAGAATGACTAAGCGTGAAGCAGTGCATGCTCACAGGTCGGATGCTTTGCACAGACAGCAGCCATCAATCAGCTGATCAATCATAATTGGCTCATTTGCATATTACCCATAAACTCACAATCATCACTCATTTATGCAAATCATGAAAGCAGGCTTGAGGGAGGAAGGGAGGTCAGTGCTGAATCCACACTGAAATTAGAGCTTTATTTAGATTTATGCAGATGTTAACAGTAATGATATACAGCCGGCTCGGCGAGGAACGCTAATATATCTGCTGCCAGAGTCACTGAATAAAACACAGAACGGACCGGGAAGACTCGTATCTGCAGCAGGTTTTATATAGTTGGGCACAAAGTTTACAACTGTATATTTATGCTGCATGTTCAAGTTTGGTTCTTAAAAATTGGAAAGTTTTATGGATGTCGTTGAACTTAGAGATAAAAAAGGTTTCCACAAAAAATCTTACTAAATAACTTTGACTTTATTTTTCCACCTGATAGTCCGGTAGACTAGGTTGGATTGGGGACCAAAATTGCAACATTTATTACTTTTTCAGCTGGTGCAGTTCTCTTTCTCACTGCAGGGAGTCAAACCAACCAAACCAATTGAAAAACCTGTTCCCCTCCTCGCCCGTGGGGGCGTTGCACCAAGAAACACTGAAGGAAACAATATGAAGAAAACACAGAGCGTATCTTCCTTCTTCGTGAAATGTAAACAAAAATGGAGTGGCGTTAGATTTTTGTGGTTGTGGCTCTTTTGCTAAAAGACAAAACAGCCATTTCTCCCGTTAGAGCTAGACATCTAATGAGTTTGTTGAAGTTATATTTACCCAGAATGCCTTGCGACATACTCCTCTTCCTGGTTTTGGAGCCGGCCCCTTGGTGTTCACTTAATCAGAACTGAGACTGTGGCGAACCATAGTTGGGGTAGTGTGCAGGCTAAAATTGCATTCCCACCAGTCCTGTTCAGTCCACTTTAATCCAACTCCAGTTTGTTTGTCTAGAAAGTTTGGTTCATTTGGGGAGGTGTGAATTGGCAATCGATCTCGGATGCTTACCATAAAGGCAAACTCTTACGCCTGAAAACCTAGTGAGGGAGCGAGAAGTAGGCTAGGTATGCTAGCTTGACTATGACAACCTTCACATATAGAGGCGCTGCTGAGTTTTGTGTATTTCGGTTCAGTTAAAATGGAGACTGGAGGGGCGTGCTGTGGTGGCGCAGTGGCCCCACGCTTGGATGCCTTAGTTCTCGACAGACATTGTGGGTTCAACTCCCGGTCCTGGCGACCCTTGCCGCATGTCCTCCCTCCTCTCCTCACCCTCCTTCCTGTTTGCCTACTGGTGCAAAAAATACGAGCCACTAGCGCCGCAAAAACTCTTAGGAGAAAAAAATTAATAAAATGGAGATGGGTCTATAGGTGGACCAGTTTGCTTTTTTGGTCCAGCTGATGATGTTACTCAGTGGGTAGAGAATCCAGAAGTTTTATTGAAGTAAGAGTAGTGCTACTTCATAATAAAATTACTCAAGTAAAAAGTACAGTGTAGTAAAAAAAACTCCTAAAAGTAATTTTTTTGTTTTTTTTTTGTTTTTACAAAGAGTTACTGAAGTAATTGTAACTGAGTAAATTTAACTACTACTTAGTTCTGGCAACAGGGGGTAGATTGACAATTTTTCATAATTGAACCTGTTTGTTTGGACCAGGACCTGTGGATGATGTTGGACTGTTATCTGAATTTGTTTTTAATTTCCCTGGGATTACAGAGCATAAATCCAAAGTTCACATTCAGTCCACAGGACTCTGTACTTGGATCTGTTTCTTTTATACAGTTTTATTTTTGAGTGTCCATCTGAATCCTTTCTATGACAAATTGTTTTAGAAATTGTGGCATTATTTTAAATTTTTTTTAATTTATTGTTTTCCCCACCAGGGGGTGTTTTTGTGGGCTCTAGAGTCCCTTATATGACAGTAGGGTGACAGTAATCCTAGATTAGGGTGACAGGAAGGGGGAAGGAGAGGGGAAAACATGCGGCAAATGTTGGCGGGTCCGGGAATCGAACCCGCGACGGCCGCGTCGAGGACTCAAGGCATCCAAATGTGGGTCGCGCTATCCCCTACACCACCACAGCACGCCCAATTATTTTAACTAATCTTTTAAGTGTTTTTAGAAGAAAAGGAGCATTTTCAAAAGCAGCGAGGGCGTTCTCCCAGCCTGGATTAAAGTTATTATGTTGTTATATTTAAAAACAGGTTATTTTGTCTTGCAGTGGTTTGTACGGCTGTGTGAGCAGAGCAGAACTGACTGTTGAGGAAAAAGCTGAAAGGTTGTTGGCTTCAAAGCGGTTCAATATGTCAGATAAACACACAGCTCAATGAACAGCTGGAAAACAGAGTAGAGACGGAGACGGGAGGCGAGGAAGGACAAAGATGAAAAGGGACGAGAGGCAAAGAAAACATGGAACAACAACAACAAAATCCAGATTAGGATGAGAGGCGAGCTAAAATGGAGAAAAACAATAATATCCGAGAAGGCAGCAGCGAAGGTGAATGAAGCAAAAATGTCTCTGATCATGAATTACTATGAATATCAGATATTGATCAGAAATCTAAAATAGATGTGTTCACAAGTATCTTAGTTTCAACATTTTAGTGGATCTCATTCTTATCGAATCCATCTGAATGTTTCACTATTATTGATATTTTTTTTTAACAGTCTTTACCAATACTTTGAAATCCATCACACATAAAATGTACATTTTTATTTGTCTCATAGTTAAACTACAGTTTCTGCGGCTTTAGAATGACTAAATGTGTATGTTTTTACATTTGTGGTGTTTTCTCAATTCCCCAGTTTGACTATAATTTATCCTAGCTGTTCAATAAGTGTTAGTTTATTTAATTTTATTTAATTTTGGTGAGTTACTTTATTTATTTAAAGCATTTTGTGTGGCATTTGATTCCAGGAAACAATCACAAATGAAATCCGACTGATTCCAGGATGAAGATCATGGGAGAAAAGTTTAATGAGAACAAAGTCACAATTTTACAACTTTCTCATAGTACCGTACATTTATTCTCAAAATATTATGAATCTATTCCCATATTGTTCTGTAATTTATTCAACTTTATTCTCTAAATTTTATGACTTTAAATATTATGACTTTATTCTTATGTCTTCATTTTTGCAATATTATAACTTTATTCTCTAAATATTATTACTATTCTCATATTATTCTGACTTTATTCTCATAATTTCATTTACATTTTTATTTTGTATGTCCATTACACTTCATTGTACAATGATTGCTACAATTTGGTAACCTATTTTATCGTTTGTTTAGATATTTTATAATGAAGAACAAAATTCCAGCTCATATAAATCAATAATACAAAATAAGAACTAAAACCTGGGTACATGTTTGTGTCTCTGACGTTAAGTTTAGACTCATAAATCTCGTGGTAAGCAGCCATTTTGTTACCTAAATGGCGGCTTCATTCAACATCGCCTGAATGAAGCCGAATAAATTTTTTACCTTTTAGTTTCTTTTTGTAGCAAAGCGAGTCTCGTCTGCAGCTAAGAAGCTTCATTCACTTTGTAGACGTCGTCTTCTGGGGCTGGAAATATTAAAGTTGTACTTTTTGTTTTTAAATCCTAGATTAGAACATATGGAGCTGCTGGACAGAAAGAGCAAAGTAGTTTTAATTCACTTGTAAAACCCGCTTGAGCCTTTCATCTGTGATGTCTAATTCTTTGTTAGATTTCTTTGGGTAGTTGTCATAGTGACCAAGGCTGAACATTAAAAGCCTCACAGATTCATTTCTCATGCTAAACTCAAGGATAATATCACGCCTCACCTGACAGAGAAAAGAGGTTCTGTTAGCAGATCGGCTAGAAGTGGTTTATATAAGCCTTTTTCTATAGCTGCTGTCCGCTGCTCTGGGTGGAAAAAACCTGAAAGGGCCAAAATGTGACAAAATGCAGTCAGGAAGAGATGATAAACTCAACATAGACGAACAGAATAGCATAGAAATAATTTTTATTTTCCCTCAGTGGGGAAATTTAAGTGTGGCAGCAAAGTGGGAGGCAAGACGAAGCATGTAGATTCACACAAAGATAAAATATAAAACCTGAAAGTAAGAATAAGACTCTGCAGCCAGAGCAAATTTAAAGCATAAGAATAAAAAAATACTGTGTGGTCATGAAAGAATATTGTACTGCAATTCAAAGAAATGTTCAACCAAGTCAGATAATTTAAAAAATGTGCATAAAAATGAGGAACATTTGCAAAAAATGAGAAAAAAATGTGCAGGGGCGAAACTACGACGGCATATTACAGCCACAGTAAATGCAGAAAAAGAGGGGTAAGTTTTCGCCAAAACCTGTTGAGATTACTTTTGGGCATCTTCTAGAAAGAAACTTGGAAGTTTCCGACCTCCAACAGACGAAAATTAGCTTGAAAATAGCAACAATTTTGAGACTACTCTCAAATTTTCTAGAAAGATTCAAAGTAAAAAAAAAAAAAAAGACTTTCGGAGCTCAGGAATTTCCAATTTTCTTTTCTAGGAAGTTTCTGAGATTTGTGTAAAAATTTAAGTTTTTGGTGAAAATATGCTCATTTTCTTCTGTCTACAACGACCCTAATACGTCGTCATAAGTTTCTCAACTCTTTGCATTTATTTGCTCTCAGACAATAATTTTCTGCACAATTTACTTTGAAATAATTTACACATTTTTTTTGTTTTTACATTCTCTGCTCATCATGTACGGTAAGTATTTTGTAGACACCTGTAAACTTTATTAAAAATGTTTTCCAAGGTTTTCACAAAATAATGTAAAGGAAAAAAACCCCAGAATATCAGAAGTTTGATGATGTGTTAAATATTAATTATCATATTGGTATCAATATAGGAGATTCTGGACTTGTAACTACTTGGAATTGGATTGATACAAAAAATATGCACACCTCTAGTATGCATAAATTATATCCAGATTTTAAATCCTAATCTTTGAATTAGGATTTGTGTGTTTAAATCTGATTCGTGCCTCAGCGACTGACGCACTGTGCATGGCAGCGTGGGCTTGTTTTTGCCGGGCGCTGTGCCTGTGGGTCGGACTGACCCGCTGATTAGGCTCTAAATGATTAACGCTGGTGTCTGTCAGATCTCATTAATGTCCTAAATGTGGCCTTTATCAGCTCCGATACATCAGGTCACTGCCGGCCGATTAGCAGGAAGCTGAACACGTGAAGCCGAGACTCAGCCGAGGAGAAGGAAGGAAGTTTAATGGAGCAAACAGTGAACATCGATGGTCCTCTGATTGGCTTCCTGCAGCAAAAACAAGAAGCAACATTTCTGTTTTTGCTCACCTGTTTGTGGATCTGCTTGACATTAAGGTGCATCCATTCTTTATACTGCAATGGTATATTAGGGTCATTGTAGAAAGAAAAAGGAGTGAATTTCAGGCAAGAAAATTCTGAAATTCTCAGAATAATTTCAGAGATGGTCTAGAAAAAAACTGAAATTTTTGAAGTCAAACATTGAAAATATGCTACAATTTTTTTTAGATAAATCTCAGGAATTTTCTTATTTTTTCAAACAAAAAAAACATTCTGAGATGAATTAATATTTTCTGAGGTTTTCTACGAAATGTTTGTCTTTCAAGCAGAAGTTTTTTTCCTAGAAAATTTGCATCTTTTCAATCTCTGAGAAATTTGGTTATTAACATTATTTAATTTAAAAAAGTCTAGAATGCAGACTCAACTATTTACTATTATTTGAACTGTTAGTTGATGAGTTTCATCATTAAGTTCTGGTATAACCAGCTGTTTGGGTCACGTCAAATTTATGAATGTGACGTGACCCAAAATGAAAAAGTGCCTTGGAGTTTTTCTTCCTCTGTGTTTTGTGTTTCTCACTGCAACCAGTGACTGATTCAGCAGAACCGTGCAGCGTGGATCGGACGCTGAGGCGCAGAACCAACTGTCAGTGTTTCTGTCACGCCTCGACAGAAGCTTCTCCATCGTCAGCTGATCTGCTGACTGTCATATTGTTCCCTCACTTCCTGCAGCTGTTTGCTGCTCTAAAGTGACCAGATAGAAGATTTGTTGAAACTTAACTTGCTTGTAAAGACGAGGCGCGAATCGATCCGGGTTTCTAACCAGGTTTAAATAAAAGCAGGATAATCAAATAGCAGCTTTCCTCGTGTAGAACATTGGATATTACGGCGCCCCCTACAGAGCCATAGGGAATTATTTTAGTTATTTTTTTTTTTATCTTGCGGAAAATTAATAGACATCTCTTTAACTCTTTCTAGCTTTCCGGTGAATTGTTCAGGAGGATCGCTCTGCTTCACGTTGGGGCCTTGTTTACCTGCCGGTGTCGACCAACAGAAGAAGCCGTGTTGTCACCTCTGCAACTCGCGCTAAATTTGTAACATCAAAGGCTGCAACATTTGTGAATTTCCTGGAGTGAAATCCAACATCCAGAGCGGCTGCTGCCTCATGAATTTGTAAATAATCAGATTTGTCCTAGTTTAGATGGTCATTAGGGGAATATTCTGTAACATGTCAGTTATTCACATCAAAGAGTCTACATCTGCAGAGTATTTCCAGAAATCCTCCCCAGCTGCCAGAACGCATGATTACAACATTTTCACGTTAGGTCACAAAACGTCTTCCTGCGTAATCACCTTCGTTAGCTTTAGATGGATTTCTAGTCAAACGTATTAAAATTTAGCAGCACATCTCTGTCAGAGGGAGGAACTGAAGGCATCATGGTGACTTTTTCTGTTTTTGCTCGTCACCAGTTGTCCAACCTTCAAATGGAGGAGTCTGTATGTATCTGGGCCGCCATTTTGTCCTTGTTAAACCATGGAGATGATTACCAATGCTCGGTAACATTAAGCAAGATTAAACTTGCATCGAAAAGGTGTTTAATGGACCCACTTTGATTGAGTTGAAGTCTGGAGGAGGTTGCGTTTCATACTAAATCTGTTTCATTTTTGTATTTTCCTGTGGATCTCTGCTGTATGACGGCAGATTAGAGCAATTCTACGTAGAAAAAAGAAGTACATTTCTGCCAATATATTTTGAGATTAATCTCAGAAATTTGCTAGACCAACAGTCAAAACATTTGCAAGAAAAAAACTAACATTTTGAACTTTATCACAGAATTTTGAGATTGTTCCCAAACATTTTGGGTTTTAAAATTGCTAATTGTTAGACTTTTAAACTCAAATTTTCATGTTTTTCTGCTAGAAAAAACTCAGAACTTTTGAGACTAATCTCAAAAATCTTCCAGAAACTTTTGAGCTCCAAAGAAAGAAGAAAGATTCTACATCGTTCAACTGCTCCTAAAAACAACCCAAGTGCTTAAAAGAAAAAAAAACCTAAAATAACCTTCCAGACACTTTTTGGTAACATATTTATGTTCTCTGGTTTCTGAAAAATGAGCCGTTTGTTTTTAAACCTCCTGACAGTTTTTAAGCAATCAGAACGTCTAAAAACACTTCCTGATTGTTAAGTCACTTTCAATGGGCACTACCCTGTTACCTAGCAACCCCAACCAAGCCCAGCCCGTTACCTAGCAACCCGAGTGGAACTCCAGCTATGTTTTCTCATCTCATTTAATACTATGTCAGTTAAATCAGATCTTTTAATCAAGCAGTACCTAATTTACTGATGAAAAGTTGCACTTTCTTTCTCTTCCTTGAATATATACATGTTTTTTTTTTACTTTCTCTGCTCTTGGTTGACCGCTACATTCAGCTACTCCACCCACCTCAGAAAAATTTACTTTAACGGTTCGCTGAGACTTTATGTGCAAACATGTAAACCTGATGCCTGTGCAGGGCAGTGCAGCTCATCACTGTTTTCTCATTTTCAGCATTACCTGGATCCGTTGTCATGGCAACCGATGCCTAAAGCCTAAAGAGCAATCTGCTCTATCGTGAACGCTAACGTTGGAGATCAAATATCTAGAAGTAGTTTAAATTAAAAGATAAAAATAAAATTCATATTTTCCTCCCAGCTGTTGCCTTTTTTTTCTTTCTTCTTTTGTTGTCCTCCCACCTTCTCGTGTTGCTCCTCATCTGTTCCCGTCTCACCTCTGTGTTTCCCTCTTGTCTCCCCTCCACAGGTGGTCGAACAGCTGTGGAGAGCAGCAAAGTTCTCCGACGCAAACAGACACCTGGACCAGGCAAGACAAACCACGGCGCCACCGAGATCAAACAGGAAGTTGAAGGTGACTGCTGGGTAGGAAACAGGCAGAATGGAACAATTAAATGTAAAACAAATGCAGGATTCATGTTCTACCTTAATCTGTTTCCTAAATTAGTGCAAAATATATTAGAAAGTAATCATTTTTTACCCATACAAAGGTCTGAATATAACCAGAATCACAAAATCACTGAAACACAAAGTTTTTCTGTCTGACAACATGAAGACGGTAAAATAAAAACCTTAAAAAAACCACATATGATGGCCTATTTCAAGATAATTAAAAAACAGAAGAGTTTGAATTTGAAAACAGAAACACACTTTCCCCCGTTATCTAGCAGCATTTTTGGTGAGCTTGTTTTCAAGCTGTATGTGTTGTACAATGGCTGCTGGAAAAGACAAGTGTTTTGTTGTTGACTTGCCATCCAGAAACCACTTGCTGTATTGTTTGTGCTGGAGGCTCCACTAATGCTTTTCTAAAACGTATGGTTGTAGTGTTGCCCTCCGTTTCACGTGAATGTAAACGTTGAGGTGGGGGTGTGGCCACCTCAGATTATTTGGATTTAAAGAGACAGAGGCCATAAAACAGCAGAGCAGACTAAAATCTTACTTTCTAAGAATAATTTTTTGCAAAATATGTAATAAACATGTTCTGTATACCTAAGGACTTAAAATATGTTGTAAAACTGTAGATGGATATAAATACAAAATAATAAAAAAATGCACTTCTTGAGAATAATAGCCTATTTATAAGATAAAAATGTCTCTCATTGCTCATAAAGGCTTAATGTAACAATTAAAAAGTAAATAATAAATATTAATTATGTTTTGATGCTTCTTGTGTCATGCTGTGAGCAACTCACAGCATTGAATCAAGGAAAATTCAAGAACGCGCCTCCTGATCCAACAAGTAGGTTTTTTTTATCTCTGTAAATCTCTTCCCTTCCTCAGTCTCAGACAATTAAAAAAGTAAACACGATTATTCATCACATGATTAAATAAGAGCTCCTCAGGAAAAAGCACACGATCGCCGTCCACGTGTCGGTACACCTCAGCACCCCTCTCTCAGTATAGGATGTCTGAGTGTGTGTGTGTGTGTGTGTGTGTGCAGAGGTTAATTTAGCCCAGCAGTGAAGAGCCCTTGATAAAGAGCAGCCTGATCCCTGTTTAATTACCTTCCGTCTACGTTTCATTGGCACACCCTGGGTCACAAATGTGTGTCTGTGCGCTGAATGTGGGATTTGTCTCTGAGCAGCGACTCGCACAGCAACCCTTAGCAGCTCTGCGAACTCCTGTGACATTTACCCGTCTACTCATGTTCCAGGTTTGACATGTCAGACTTTACTGAATGAATTGTAAACAAATACTTTCCTTCAGAAATCATCAGCTTCTCTAGCAAAACAAGGAGATTTAATAAAGTCATCACAGGTTATTGAGTTACTGAGTGGCACCTTTCTTCCTGTTGAAGGTGAGTTTTTCCTCTCCACTGTCGCTACATGCATTCTCAGTATGACTTTGAATACAATTTTCTGTCATTCCTTGAGAAATTATTTCTTGTGAATTGACACGTTGCATGTTATTGTTTACGTATGAAAATTTCAAGCTTGTGTAAAAACCTGGGGGCCAAAAAGACGATTCTTTTTGCATCCATAGCAGCGCTGCCGTGGTAGAACAAATCTGTTAACTAAACCTGGAGATGTCGGCATTATTCATTTAGTGCAGTGCGCCACAGTAAATGGAGAAATAGCACAGAAAACACGCTGGAGAATAACTCAAATCGTATTCTTTTTTCTGGCTCTGTCTGTCGGTTATGCTACACACAGTCTTGTTACCATAGCAACTGACCGATACAGATGTATCAGGATTCATCACCAAAAAACATTTCCCACACAAAGAACAGAACATTCAGCCCATTACAGTTTTATGTTTTCTGGTTTGATGTTTATTTTTGCAATCATTAATTATTGAACGCCTGAACACAGCGATGGTTGATTAGCTAATTTAATCACCAAATTATTGATTACTTGTCAGAGTTGGTGTGTGGGTCGACTGTTTTTTATTATTTAACCTAATCAAAACACATCTCATTCCACAGCACATCCACATTCTAATGTTGTCAAAGTCAAGCTAGCATAACTAACATACGTACCTCTCCCTCACAAGGTTTTAGGTGGACCAGAGTTCACTCTGTTGGTCCGCATCATTGTTTGATTGCCCATTCGCTCCTCCACAAATTAACCAGACTTTCTAGACAAACAAACCTCAGTTGGATGAAAGCGGGTTAAACAGGGCAGGTATGAAAGCACCCTTAGTGTACACGCTAACCCCTAACTCTGGTTCTTTTACAAACTGTGGCCTCTGTTTTGTTGAAGTGAATTGTGTATATGTGAACATCAATCAGATGGGAGAGCGCTCTAAAACCAGAAAGTGAAGTTACACAGGGCATTCTGGGTAAATACAACCAAAACAAATGTGCTAGCCTAGCGCTCTGAGGACAAATAGCTCGTGGTCTTCAGCCAAAGGCAAAAGAGAAATCCTACAACGGCTACAATTTGATGCTGCTCTATTTTTGTTTACATTTTGTGAAGAAGGAAGTTGTGCTTAGTGTCTTTTTCTGAGGTTTTCATGTGGTTTCCTTCAGCTTGTCCATTAAACTTATACTGGAGCAACTTGGAATTACAAAAATAAATTTGCAGATACTGAAACTTGGCTGTATCAAAATTAGTTTATTTTGAAAACTTTAATGCAAACACTTTTTTTGCATCACAGCAGGCATGAGATCAACAGCCCGATGTTACTACTGGTGGAAACGACAAATTAGACAATAGGAAGCTGTAAGAAGAGGATGTAGCTGCATGTTTTTTAATAACTTGTTGCGTGAACAAACTTCTTCACATCTGATTTTAATTGCGTTTCTTGTTAATTAGAAACACCTCCATTGCGTATTTGTGTTTTACATTAACAAAATATTGACAAAATTTTGTGCACATTTGTAATGGAAACCGAGCTTGTTGTTCTTGGTGCAGCGCCACCACAGGTGAGGAGGGGAACAGGTCTTTCAACTGGTTTCGATCATTTGACTCGGTGTAATGTGATGGCAAACTGCAGCAGCTGAAAATGTAACAAATGTTGCAATTTTGGTCCCCGATCGAACCGAATCTACCAGATGTGAAAAACTCATAATCAGATACTTATTAGGATGTAATCGGGCTGATATATACTTAATAAAGCATTCAGTTACTTCATATAAATAAACCTTTGGGGGCCTTCAATTAGTTTCCCAATTTGCTTCAGTGTGGCCCTCCTGGTGCGGCGCAGACAAGCAGAAGTACAAAGCTTGCAACAAAGAAGAAGCAGCAGACGCATGTGGGGGGGAAAAACCGAAGCCAGCAGGTGGGAAACACAAAGCAGAGAAATATGGAGGGAGAGTTTGAGAAGAAGAGATGGAGAGTTTCCAGAGGAGAAGTGAGTAATGATGGGGAGTCCCTGCAGCGCTCACACAGAGAAACAACTGCGGCCCAACACTAATAACACAAACAGACGTGTGCATGCGCCGATCCGCTCGCAATCCCACTTTCTATTGATGCTGCACAAAGTCATCAAGATGGATGACGCGAGGCGGATGAAACCGTGTATCTCTCTGTTCCTAATTATACCCTAACTGCTGTTCTGGTAAATCTAATTATTTAAAGATTTCCTTTCCTCTCTTGTAGGAAAATTTTCCCCTTCGTTCTGAGCTGAGCAGCGACTAACGAACACACACATGCTTGTAAATACAGCCGCCTTGTGCTCCTCGTGGCGCTGCCTCTGCTCCGGCTGACGGCGGGCCCCAGATATACCGGTAATTTAATTAGGCCTAATAAAATGGCTGAGTGCAGCAATCAGCGACACATCACTGGCAGAATAAAGCGACTGCACGCGCATGTGTTTCTTAAAATGCCTAATAACATAATTACACACACAACGGCGCGTCTCTCCGCTGCTAAACAATGCAGGCAGAATGCTAATGGACATTTGTGCCGATTTAATTGTTTTCCTGCATCGCTCCTTCCCTCCCCCCTCCTCTCTAGTTTCTGTTCAAGACTGATGACAACAACTAGAGCTCACAAATAAAGAGCGATAACTTGCAGACTTTGTTTTAATTACAGCGTAAACAACACAGCGGTTATTAAACTGCTCATCTGCTCCCACAAATTAATCAGAAAATAAAGTAAAACAAATGAAATTACTGGGAAATTCAAAGTAGATAATGCAAGCTTAAATTACATTTAACTTGTAGTGTTTTATTAAGGATGCAATGTAATAAATGGTAAACACTGGATTGTTTTAGGTTCTGGGTTTGAATCCCGATCTGGGGTCTCTCCAGTTGTTTTCTCTCCAGTTCAGCCTCATTAACTGAGTTTCCATTAACCATAGAGTCGAGCAAATTGGACTTACAAAAATAAATTAGCATAATGGAAACGCACCAATTAAAAAAAAGAATTTGAGGGGTAAAATGTTTTTGCATTGGGATGAGGTATTTTTTTCATTTGCATCAAATTAGTGTATTTAATAAAAACTGCAGTGGAAACACGAGTCATGATCAACAGCAGGACATTACTACTGGCGGAAACAACAAAGAAGACGACAGGAAGTGTTAGGAGGATGATGGCGATGCATGTGTTTAATGACTTATTCACATGTGATTTTAATTGTTTTTTATTTACCAGAAACAGCGCAATTGTGAAATTATGTTGTTTCAACATTAGCAAAATATTAATTAAGTTTATAATGGAATTCCAGTTATTGTCATCGTACACCTACTTAATTTTATAGTACTTACACGATTTATGCTTAGTTTCTGACTAAGCTTCCTGTTTTACATCAACTTAGTTGTTAATCTCCTGTTGCACTGATAAAAATGGGTCTAGATGTGTGGAAATGTTTTTTTGTGGACATCATTGATTAATTGTAGTCGTATTTTCTCATCAATTGTTCAATTAGGCATGTTTTTTTCCACTCAGGATACTTCCACACCAGTCCTGTTTAGTCCACTTTAATCAAACGACGGCTGAAAGCACAACATCATCAGAGCAGTAATTAAACTAAAAAAATCTCACTTTAAAAGTTCTAAGTATTTTTAGAGGTGAAGATGCATCCTTTACTTTAAACGATCAAGCATTCACAAAAGGAACAATGTTATTGAATTTTAGGCAATAAATGTTTGTTTTTCTTATTTAAATAATGAATTGAATCATTTGTATATTTTCATATTTAAATGTGCTTCTAATAATGTATAAAAAGACTTGAGTGGTTAACAAAATTTGTTTTAGATCTAATTCACTGTCAGAATAATTGATTAATTTATTCCAAAAATAATTGTTAGTTGCAGCTCTTAATCAAACTCCGGTTCATTTACCTAGAAAGTCCTGTTTGTTTGGGGAGGTACGAATGCTAATCGAACTCTGATTTGGACCAAAAGAGCAAAATCTGGTCCGCCTACAAACCTCGGTCTCAGTTGACGTGAACTCTGATGCGGTTTCAGTGCATGTGTGAACTAAAAAGAACCAGAAATCACTTCAAAACCAGGAAGCTCAGTGTCTTCAGAAGTTTTATGTCGTTTGCTTCAGTGGTTCTTGGTGCAGCGCTCCTACAGGCCAGGAGGGGAACAGGTTTTTCAAAGGGTTGCTTGGTCTGACTCCGTTCAGTGAGAAAGAGAATCAGCAGCTGAAAATTTAACAAATGTTGCAATTTTGGAACCAAATCCGACTGTCAGGTGTGGAAACACCATAAAACAGATATGGACGGAAATCTCTCTGATTTCTCAATTCCTGATCAAAAATGTGTTAACGAGAAAAACCAAACAGCTGTATTTCTGCATCCTTTTATATAAAATCATGTGAATAATCCATTATGAAGGACATTTAGTTTTTAAATTCTTTAAAACGTCGCCTGGTTTGAGCCCTACATTTATATCTCTGTGGAATGAGTGAAACTTCATCACTTATTAACCGTGTTGCCTGCCTTCACATGGAAACCTCATCTTTTCATTAGTTTCTTCCTCCACTTTCTAACTTTTTTTATTTTTTATTTTCCCTCCTCCTGCTTCCCTTTTTTTCGTCCTTGAGCTGAAAATGGAGAGGTAGGCAGCGACGAAGAGACAGATATTGGTTTGACACTCTGTAACATCTTTTTGTGGGCAGCAAACACACTCAGAGGACGCTCTGCGTGTGTGTGTGTGTGTGTGTGTGTGCGTGCGTGTGTGTGTGTGTGTGTTGGTGCATTTTGTGTGTTGATGAAAAACTCAGTGAGCTGACTCAAGGTTGCCGTTGCTTATGAAACTGGTGAACTATCTGGCAGATTTCAATGAACATAAATGAACATGTGAACAACAGAGAGAGGAAAGAAATGATGTGGAGGGCTTGTGGTTGCTAGGCAATATCACTAACCTTGATCTGCGCTTCTAGCTTTTACTACAAGAAAGCAAAGGTGTTTTTACACCCTGCTAAGCTTTATTATACCAGCCTCGCTAATTGCTAAGTACACAGTGTATTAGTTTTCTTTAATATATACCAGGAATAGCTATTTGAGACCTAAACTATTATAAAAACCAAGCATTTTTTGGCCCTAATGGGATTAGAATCTGTTTTGACCTGTTTTAAATGAACAAAATGTTGCTTTCTGTTTTATCAGGGAGTTGTATTATTTGAATTTGTGCTTTCTCTATTACTAAATGTGTGGAGCAAAACAGAATGATTTGATTTAAAAGCTATATAACAACTCAGTAAGTTAGAATACAATCAAAAAGATGAAACCTGACGTACGATTTCAAGTATTTCTGCCAATGAAATCCCAAAATTCATTAATATCAAAAAGGATTTTGACTGAGGACTGAAACCAAATCAAAAACCTACTTAAGAAAGAGCACAAAAAAGAGAGCAATACTTTCTGCAGATAACAGAAAGGCTGAATGGAGCACAAATATTTTCTCCTTTTTAATCTCTGTTCTATAAACAAACAGCAAAAACTGATATTTCAATGGTAATAATAGTGCTAACTCCTAATAAATGATGGACAGATAGTTGAAACATTGGTAGATTTTAATTTTTAAATTTTTTTTTTATTAATTGTATTTTAAGTTGCTATTAAAAGTGACACAGTATCATATTTAGATTTTTTTCTTTCCAATGGCGTTCAGGCTTGGATGATAGTTATATTAATTTTCTTGATCATAAGGAGAAATTTGCTCTAAAAGCGCTGGCTTGGAAACACAACAAACCGGTACCCGTCAGACACATCTAAAAGCTCTCCCTGGTGAGCTGAATATGGTCGCAGCCATAGAAAATGACTGATGCAAAAATTGAAACCAGTGACTGTAAATTTCTGGCAGAATTCAGGTTGACAAATTTCTATTCTTGACTTATTTTGGCATCCAAACTCCACCCAGTTTAAGAACAACCAGCCAAGTAAAAACTCTGGATCTCACATCGTGTAAACACCTACAAAGAGTAAAATTTCCCCTTTTTTGTTGTTTTTAATTTTTGGAAGAAGTGAAACAAGTAACTCATAAACCAAGTTTAGTTCTAGTCCAAGTTTATAACTTGACTAGTTCTAAACTAAAACTTTTGCTATAGTAAATGTTTTAGGGCCCCTTGTCATTTTAAATCAAAATAAGCTTCTGACCAAACCTCTCAACTCAGCGTTTTACACTCACACTTGAAAGTAGCTGCAAACAGATGCACAAATATACAACTGTACATCTTTGAAAAGCAGAAGTAGAGCGTCAAGATTGCAGCAAGTGGTTTCTGAATGGTAAGTCAACAACAAAACATGCAGTGGTTAAACCAGCTGGAGATCTTGGGTTGCTAGGTGACGGGCGGAACTCTACTGGGGTTGCTAGGCAACGGCTTGACTTAACAACTGAGAGGTTTTTGAACCGTCTCCTTAACCGAAACTTAAAAACATTAACTCATTGTCAAAAAACCAACTGGTTCTTTTTTTAAGTGCTTGGATTTTTTAAATAAACAGTAGAAACTCAAATGAAATTATAAAGGTCTTATTATTAGAGAGGTCGTCTGTTTTTGCCATTTTTGAAATACCTTGATTCTTTAACAATGTTTTTTCCCTGCTGTTAAGCTGTTTCCTCTGATGCTGCAACAAATTGGTCAACTCCAGAAAACAGTTGACTCGATGCAACACCATGTTGTCCCTTTCTGCACACATCTTGCTTTACTCCTCAGGTTTTCCATCAGTTTGCCTCACTTGCAGCAGTCTTTCGATCCTCTAATCGCACCATTCCTCTTACATCTGTTTTTCCACCGTCCATCTGTCTTCCTCATGCCTTCTTTCTTCCTCTTCTCCCAGTTGGTTATTAATGGTTTTAATTTAGTGAGAGGAAAGACCTTGGTGCCCAAAGAGCCGTCCTCTGTCTGCCCCCCAGTGTGTATTTGTGTGCGTGAGAGGAAAGGAAAAAGATGGAGGCCCCCCTGCTCGGGTCTGTGGAACCAAACGGCAATAACACTTTGTCTTCTTTAACCGAGCTTCTCCTTCAAGGTATCTCTCATCCTTCTTCTGCGGTTCTCTCCCAACTCTTTTTTTCCTTTCTGTTTCGCTTCCCTTGATCCGTCTTACTCTTTGTGTTACTTCAGGACTTTATTAGGTTTGAGAAAAATGTGCTGTCTCCACGTTCACCTGCAGCTGGTTGCGATCGGCAGCCCCTGGGTTTAGCGCTTCCCTGTGAGCCGGCCCGTTCGAAAGGTTGCTTGTTATTACTTGTGGTGCCATCTGTGTTGCATGGCAACCATTGATGCGGTGTTGTTTGCACCGTGTATCCCAGAGGTCACTTGTCAAATAGGGTTTGGGGTAATAACTATCATTTCTTCACAAAAATATCTGTTAAGGAAATGACCCGGCTGTCCAGGGAGAATGTCCTTTTTTTGCGTTGTGTTGAACATCATTTTACCATTTGATGTAAATTTCTCCATTGGGGCACAAACTGCGATAACTTTTGGTAATATTCCACACAAGCAAAAGAGACTTACAGATTTACAGTGACAACTCCCAAAACCTTCAAGGCAGGGGTGTCCAAAGTGTGGCTGGAGGGCCATTTCTGGTCCTTGAAATGATTGTGTTTGGCCCCTTACATGTCAAGAATGGTAAAAGTTTAATTGAAAATGTGTGCCATTACTAAAGGTAGTATATGATTCTAAAACAGTGTAAAAATTCTACCAGAGCAATCCAAGTCAATGGAAGAAAGCCCAAACATTCTGCGAGGCGAGATTTTAATCGATCAGAACTAGAGTGGAGTGTTTCTCAGCCGTTAATGTTGCCACTAACGGCTTGGGAAACGCTCACGTTAGTGGAAGAAAAGAATAAATATAATGTGCTAGAAGGTGTTTTCTTTCAGACCAAAGAAAACCCAGCGTAAATGATCATTTCATTTTAGGTGCTGAGATGCAGTTAGTCAGTGTGGGGTGCAGCGCTGCTCACCGCCTCGCCACCTTCATATCACAGACATAGATCTGGGTGCTGTTGTCATGCTATGTATTTTAAAAGTGTTTTTAAAACAATAAAAGTTCTGCAACTCATTTTGAGAAACTGAAAAATATTCATTTAGATGTAAATTTCTCCGATCAGATAAATAGTCCTGCGATGTTTTCTTTCTACCGATATCTTTATGGTGGATGTTTTCAGCTTTTTTTTTTTCTAACTCAACTAAGGTTGAGTGCTTACTTCTAACTTGTAACTTCTAAACCAAAACTAAACCAAAAGTGTGTGAACAGCCAATAAAGGCCGGTATGTTAATCAGCTTTGGGTTTTCCATCTTCAACCTCTGAAACGATGCGGTGTTTGTTTTCAAAATAAAGTAAATTTTAACATTTCATGATATTTAAATTAATTTCAAACTCGGGTTATGGTTAGGTTAAATGCACAAATATAGGCTACTTGAAATAAGACAAGAACTAACTTACAAATAACCTTTCTGCAAGATTTAATGTAGAACGGCTTAATTCAACTTTGTCCCGTCTACATCTAAATACTTTCATCATTTCCAGTCAGCAGAGAACAATGGAAACGAAAACCGAACATCAGGTTGTTTCTCTTTCATCATTTTTACGTTTTCTATCAGAAGTTACCTTTTCGAATCTTTCTTCCCTTTTTCCCTTTTTGCCAATTACTGTGAATCGGTGCAAGATGACCACCCAGGTCTCAGATCTTTGTCACTAATCCCCACCCAGGCACAAAGCCTCCCCCCCGAGAGGAAACACATGCACACGCAGAGGAGCTCAGCATTAATATTTTACTAATATGACAGTTGGAGATGATGTGATTTGATGCGTGTGTGTATGCGTGTACGTGTGACTTGCACCCATCACTTTTAATGAGGGCAGGCGAGGCATATGAAGAGGAAGAGCAGTTTTCCACAGTCTTTTATTTTTTTTTTTTCTGTGCAAGTGCTGGCTTGCATATGTGTGGAACAATAGCAATGAAGGAATGACGGGATGTGTGTGTGTGTGTGGGTAGGTGTGTACGTGTGTGTGTGAGAGAGAGTGAGAGGTGGAGATCAAAAAGACAGATGGGTAAAGTCAAGCATTTCATAACTGTGAAGCTCAGACTTCTGTTCTCATCTATTTGCAGCTTTATTTACAGTAACGGTCCAAGAGGAGCGATCAGCGATGTACGGAAAGTCATCAGTGCACACAATCAGTGACAGAACTGAGCGATTTTAAAAAAGTTACTCCAGTAAATGTAACTAGTTGCTTCAACAAAATTGCTGGTAATGATGCATAAAAGCCCTTCAGATCACTGAAAACTGAAATTTGAACACTTTTATCCAGTGAATGAAAAAAACCAACTTTAATTAATTAACTTTTTTTAATAATTATTTTTTAACATCCAGAGAGTGTTCCTTTTTATACAATCTCTCTTGAGTCGGCAGATTTTTATTTAAAATTGACTTTATAAAAAAATTATGGAGTGCATTCCAACAGGAAGACGTTCAGGCCCACAGCATCACAGATCCTCCACTGTACCTCTGAATGGGACTTCTGGATGGTTTCTTGGTTTCAGTCTTTTTAAAACTTTCTGTTATTCCTCTGATTATAGATATGGGAAAGTTTGATCCGATTAATCGTTTAGTTTAGGAAGAAGTCAGAAAAAAACATTGAAACGGCAACAAGTTGAACTAGACCAGTTTCTCCTGGACTTTATGCTTATATCACTGCAATCAATGGGATGTTGGCGTTCAGCAGAAAGCAGCGGATTGCTTATTAATAAAAACGAAGAGTGATAAAAACCAATGAAACAATAAAGAGACGCAATAACAGAATAAGAGTGTTTTTAATGGAGGGAGAAAAGAGCGACAGAAATGGCTGGACTGAAGGCCAGACGCTGAAACAAAATTAGAGTCTATGGTGCAGCTAAATGTCAGAGTGTGTGTGGGTGTATGTGTGTGTATGTGTGCGTGTGTGTGTGTGTGTGTATGTGTGTGTGTGTGCGTGTGTGCGTGTGTGTGTGTGTGTGTGTGTGTGTGTGTGTGTGAAGTCGTTCCTCTGACCGTGGACATGCGAGCTCTAAACTCCTCTTACCCCTGCAGACACACACACGCTCCCACCTCATTAGCAGCGGGACATGACATTTCAGGACCGTTCTGGCCGGCCGATGGCAGAGGAGGAAGAGGAGGATGAAGATGACAGAATCTTTAATAATTCCTCGTTTTGATCCGGTTCAGACTCTCCTGCCGTTAAAAGTCCCTCTGAACCAACAACAAATTAAAGGGAAAAGATTCCCACATCATCAACAAACACGTTGTTTTTTTGTTTTTGTTTTTTTACATTATGTAAAGCAAAACTAGTGACAGATTTACATTAAACAACCTAATCTCCAGAGTAAATAAATGCAAATATCAGAAAAGCAATAACTCGGTATCATTCTCTTAATTCCCTTCAAACCCTTTAAGAAACTCAATCACCTTATTTCTTCAAAGTAAACAGATTTACTGTCGTCTTTTTATCACCGTTTCAAGTTGGTTTTTTTCTTTGTCAGTTTAATTTAGAACCAGATTAAAACAGACATATCTTTACAATAATTCTCTTATTTGTGATCCAATAATTCAGTCAATTTAAACTTAAAGTTTATTAGCACCTGTCCTGTTTTGTCCGCTTTAATCCAACTCCAGTTCGCTTGTCTAGAATGTGAGTCAAACCTGAGGTCTGAGGGCCAAATCCGGCCCGCCAAGTGTTTTTATGTGGCCCTGTAATCCGCTGTTGGGATGCCTCGATAAACCATTCAAGATAATTATGTTAGAAATCAAATGACATAATTTTTTTTTATCCGTATAAAATGACATCACACATTTAGAATCTCACAAAAAATAGACAATGACTAGCATTAGTTTTAGCTGTCAATTTGGCAAAATAACGCGCTCAATTTTAAATGTACGCCTGATTTTTAAAAGAAAAAGCAATGCAGTGACTTGGTACGACTTGGCAACACTAAAACAACTAGACAACAAGGTCAGAAGAATGTTTTTATTAAAAACATAGCTAAGGAGAGGGAAGTAGCTCAGTTATGCTAGCTTGACTTTGCCAACCTTAACATGTAGATGTGATGTGAATTTGGTGTGTTTCGGTTCAGTTAAAGAATAAAATAAAAATACGTGATCTACACCAACTCTGACGGGGTTAAATTAACTAATCAACTAAGCTGTGTTAGCTTAGCTAATAGCAGCAGTAGCTAATCTACCACAGAGATTACTCATGTAGCATGTAGCATCAGTCACTTATTTATAAATGACTGGTTCATTTTCACCACAACCTTTAAAGTTTCTGTTAATCTAAAATATTCCAGAGGTGTTAAAATGTTTTAATTTTCCTTATTAATTTATATAAATCTTATTCAGCTTTTATTTTACTAATTTTATATGCAAGACAAAAATTATAAAAACAGAATTTGGTGGAAAACAATGAAGTTTAAGAATATTTTTTATTGCAGAAGTGGATATTTAAATATTTTTATTGCTGTTTTCTGCATTAACTCCTTGTCATTTCATCATTTGTATGACGGGGCTTCATTTGGTAAAAGGTAACTTATTCTGGATTAACCCAGTGCTTTTTGGAGATGCTTGCTGCAATAATCCATCTTAATCACAAAGGTCAAGGGGATCGGATCCCCCTCAACTTGACATTTTAGGTTTTCTCAGTCAGTCGCGACATGTTTGTTTCCTCAGTTTATTGTTGGGCTGTAAAAGTCTTGCAGGTTTTTTAATATCCAGACAGAGTATTTATATTTTTGTCTGTAAACTGCGATGAGAGCGTGCAGCGTGAGCGCCTGCAGAGCTGCCGGTGCATCCGGGAACGCCGCTGCCGGTTAGGCGCCGTGTTAATGTCAGCGAGCTGATTGTTCGATCGGGTCATTTTGATGCTTATCAGAGAAACCCAGGAGGCTCCATGAATCACCGGCTCAAATCAGACGAGTTCATGGATTCATCTACGCATCTGAGACTGGAGAGAAACCTGAAAGTATTCACACGCCGTTGAACTTCTTCACATTTTATCAGGTTGAATTCATACATTTTAGCTTCATGAGATTTTAGGCAACAGAGAAACTGAAATGTGAATTTGACTGGGAATTAAACGTGGTTTTCATAATTTTTACAAATAAAATTCTGTATCTCTATTTTAATCTTCATGTGGAAAAAGATAAAGTAAAAAAGATTAAAACTCTAAAGTGCTTTAAGAGGAAAAAAAATAGTCAGAGCATCAACTGAAACCCTGATAAAAACTTAAATGATGAATAAAAACCTCAGATTGAGATTAATGAAAACACGTGGAAAAGGGATTTTTGTCTAAGTTCAGTTTCCCAGCAGAAACACAGCAGGAAGATCTGAAGACGTTCATGTTTTTGGATTTTAGGGCAGATCTGCTTCATCTTCTGCATTCAGGTTGAGCCATTAGTGCTGTTTTCTGTGTGAATTTTAAAAATAGGTGATTATTTTCCACTTTTACATTCTGGATATGAATTAAAATAAAATAAAAAATCTCTCTCTCTATATATATATATATATGCTGTATTTTTGTTCACTTTTCCGCCCACTTCCTGGTTTCCATTAGCATATATTTGCCATCTGTTTCCAAGCATTCGGCCTTTTTCTGCTCTGCTGTCTGTTACTCGCGGCGCCGCAGCTACCCAGGTGTTTGGGTTTAACAGAATCATTTCAGCCATTCCAGGATCTTTCATCGACTCTGAACGAAGTTTGCCACTGCATCAGAGTTTGATAGAGATATGTTAACTCATCTCCTCCTCCTTTCTTCATCCATCCGTCCGTTTCTATTCTTCCGCGCTGCAGCTGATGATTCCTTTAATGGAAAATTCAAACAGACCAGCCCCTCCTCCTCACCTCATTTCCCCTTTCTTCGCTCTTCTTTTCTCTGCCTCCATCTTTCTCACCTGCCAAAATATCACAAAGCGTTTTCTGGTCTGTGTTTTGCTGTCGGAGACGCTGATCGATACGGTGGAAAGGCCAGGCAGGCGGAGGGAGGAGGGCGAGTCAACGGCAGCAGCACTGATCCTGATTGCTGTACTGCCGTCTTAAATCATCCAACTTTCTGGCTTTGTTGGTTTATAACTTCCTCAGAACAAAACAATGTGCTGAAGCGGTACTTTGTGCAGGTTTAAAAACTTTTTAAATATATTTGGAACATATTTTCTGCACTGTTTCGGATCCACCGAACATTCTTTTGGCAGATTTTTTGTTTTATTAAATTTGCAGCCAGATTTCTGCAGATGGCTGTAAAACGAGTCCCTGGTGCCCAGATTCTTACGCCGTTTCTCAAAACAATAAATAAAGAAGTGGACGGATGAAATTTAAAATGGAAAAGCTGGATTATCTTGATGAACTTAATCTGAAAACCTGAAAAGATTCCATCAAAAACATCAACAATTAAATAAAATATAATCTTAATAGTTACCTCATTGCTAAACACAAGTAAAGTTTACTGGTTGTCTTAACAGTTCAAAATTGTTTTTATTGGTCCTTTTTATACATATTAGTCAGGATGTTATAATTTGCATATTTTATCTAGTTTTTTAAAATGTATCTATTTTTGTTTTTTACCTGCACCAGTAACACTTATATATTTAAATGTAATTGTTTTTCAGTATTTATTCTGTGTACATTTTTGTTGACATTTTTTGTGAAATGACAATAAAGTAAGTCTGTAATTAATTCAAACCAGGAATTAATAAGTATTAATAATAATTAATCGATGTCTTTTGGGATTGTTTTTTATACTTTTGTAAAGTTGATTCCCTTAAAGAATAAATTTAAAGAGAGAAAGTATTTAGACATATGTTTTGTGTTTTTATGCAACATTTTTCTATTATTTTTTATTAAACACTGAAAATAACCCTTAAGTAATATTTAAATATTTGTTTGGAAGATGTTTATTTCAGACAGCATCAGTGCGTTGACAAAGTACACAAGGGCTGAAGGGATTGATTTGTAGTAATCGATTAATCGTTAACTGGAATAAACAGAGAAGGCCATTTACAAAATGTACAAATTGTTTGGACAGATTTGGTTTAATTACTTCTGATTGTGCTGTTCTTTAAGCAAATTGCTCTTTTATGAATCTCAATGCTCAAATAAATGATTGCTAAATTAGTTGACGATTATTTCAATATCGATTAATCACGATTAATCTCGAATAATCATTGGAGCTTTACACTGAAGTTTGCGAAATGTAAAAAAGCTCAAGTGTTTGTATCTTCCAGAACATGAAAATTCGAGAATATCTGCAAACAGAGTTCTGCTGCACCAGAACCGAAGACAGAACCTTAAATTTCACTGCAGACGAACCCAGAATAGTAATAAATTGAATTTTCCCCAAACAAAAGCAGCCAGAGGTGAGTTGCAGAGCTTATCCTGCGAGGTCAGGGTGTGCTAACCTCCTTCACCAATGAGTGTTTCTGTGGAGGAAACGAAACTGCGCTGGAAAATAAAACGAACAGGAGCTAAACATCCTGCTGGCTGCGAACGAAAACAGAGACAGGCGGTTTTGATGAGACGAGATGTTCCACTCTTCATGAACCTTGACCTTTAGGTGAAGGAGCGGGAGTGCATCAGACTGAAGCAGTGAAACGTGAAATGCATGAAAGCTCAGAGGAAACCGGGAACACGTTTTTTTATCTTTAAGTTTTTCATATTTAAGTTTTACAAGATAATTTTATGCTAATTAAGTTGTTGGCCCAGAACAAATGCTTCATTTTACTGTTATATTTTATATAAATTTTTTTTGAAATTGTAATTACTGCCTTATACGATCACTATAAAGCCATATTGTGCCGTGTAAAATCTGTACCGTTACTTTAAGTATCTATGAGTTTTTGTTGTTGGGAAATCTTTGTACTGATCTGTTGCAAAGTTACTGTTTGTTTCTTTTCTTTTGCGAGTTTAGATCCAACAGATGGGCTCTCCTCATTAAACCAGCTGAATTTCCAGTCTCTTACTGTTTGAGTGGAACATCTCTGCAGCTCTGTTGTTCGTGCCAACACCCTCACCGCAGCAGCAGCCTCCTCTGCAGCGCTGCTGATCAATCTGGTCTCAATCACCTGTTCATCCGAGCGTGTGTCCTTATCTGGGTTTGCTTTGGAGGACATTGTTTTCTTAACTCAGTGTGTTTTAAAAGTATATTTCCATCCAGAAAGAAATGAAAAGAAGAATATTAAGGTGCATCTTCCTATAAAAGCATATTGCTGTTGCAGTGGAAAATATGTCTTTGAACTCTACCAGATAATATTTTCCAGATTATGACAGTAGTGAGCTTTAAAAACAATCCAAGCACTTACGCAATAAGTTAATGTTTTTTGTGTCTGAATTAGAATGTAAAGCCACAAATCAGTCGGCACTCCCCGTTACCTAGCAACTACAGCTGAGCTCCAACACATTTGGTCAGCTGGTTTTACCGCTGTGTGCGCAGTAAAATGGTACACAATTCGAAAGCCAAAAACCTTCGACTTCTGTTACTCAGAAAATGTTCAAGATTTTTTTTTTGCTTTTCAGCTGACAATTTTCCTTTTTCCTAAAAATTGTCTGAGAATAATCTAAAAATTTTATTTCTGAGAAATGAAAAAAAAAACTGTATGCCTCCTTTTCTGTTTTTTTCCATATTCAATGCCCCAAACGCCATGATAGAAGTGAGCCATTTCAAAAACCTCCTAAATGTAACTTCACAATCACAAATCAGCTACTGCCCGTTGCCTAGCAACCTCAGTGAAGTCCAGCACATTACCTAGCAACCCAAACTGAGCTCCAGCATGTTTGGTCAGCTGGTTTTACCACTGTATGGCTGCTGGAAAACACAAGTGTTTTGTTGCAGAAACCACTTGCTGCATTCTTGTTGGCTGTGTACAGGAAGCTCCACTTATGCTTTTCAAAGATGTACTGTTGTATAATTGCCCATCTATTTGCACCCATTTTCACATGTGAGTGTAAACGTTGAGCCGGAGGATGTGGCCAGCAGCAGCTTAATTGAATTTAAAGTATCCTAATAGGTAGTAGTACAATAACTGTATTAAATATAATGACCTGCTTTAAGCTTGATCTTTATTGTTTGGGTCATTTCAATCAGATCCGTCTTGAGCTGGAGAAAGAAAGGACAGATTTTCTGTGAAATTGGTTCCAACAGCAACCAAATAACCATCAGTACTTAAAGTTGATCACAGTAGAACGACCTTTTGGATTAATTAACAACAACACACTTTGAGTAGACGATAATGACATTCTGCTGATGGTGTGGAGTTGGCAGTTACCTGACCACAGAGCCACGTGACGCATTAGCGGGTTCAGAAATCTCGTGTTCCACAGGATGGAGAACATCAGCATAATAACGCAGCATTCCTGATGCGACTGTACGTTTTGATAAGGTCAGCCTCTTCAGGAAAGTGACATTTCTCCTCCGCTGAGCCACAACAAAATCCAAACTGTCAGTGATGTTGAAGAGGCATGACTCCTCACGCATTTAGGGGTGAAAAAAGCAATTAGTGTCCATTACTGGGAAAATGTGAAGTCAGGATATTAACTTTGGAACCTGTGGCTACGGAGCAGCAGTCAGTGATTTGCATGAAAACAGATCATGATTTATTTTAGAGTGGTGGGCACTGCTAGCTAAAAAGCTGCTTATGCTAACCCTAAAATGTTAATCATAAATATGGTTTCTGCTAACACTACCGCTCTAAACCGACATGGTATTTAACGGAAGCTAACGCTAACACTAGCCTCGAAAGTCTACAACCTTGAGCAACAATTTAATTTTGGCATTATATATACACAGCCCTTAAACATTGTTTTAATAACTTGTTCTCTGCTGCCCCTGTTTTATCTTGTTCCTGTATGTTTCTAGTAATAGTTATTGGAAAAGAGACAGAATGTGAAGAGAGGAAACAGAACGGCTACATAAATAGTCTTACAACTCTTCAAAATAAGAGCGTGTAAATGTCTAACTACTTGAAGAATTTATAACACTTAATAACCGAAACGTCAACACACACGTCAAACTTATTGGTATTTAATGGAAGCTAATGCTAAAGCGCTAAATTCAACCATGTTGAAACCTTCCATGAGTCAATATTTTATTTAATCAAATATCTGGATTACTCTATTACTAAAATAATCGATTTTGTGAACATCTACAGAGACCAGATGTTGTAACCCATCAACACAAAATACCACAATTCTTCTGTAGGTCCAGAAAAAACACAAAATATTCAAACTTACACAATTCTTTCCTTCATTTCCGCTTTTTCTTTGTGTCATATTCATCTTGTGGTAAAGCAGAGGAGTGAAACAGAAATGAGACGTTAAACAGAGTTGGATGCACTGTCTGCCAAAACCATGGCAACACGTGGATGTTACCTTGAATCAAACAGAGAAGCTGTTGTTTGTGTTTCTCCAAGCAAGCTGAGGCATTCTGGTTATTCAGAATGATTTACTGCATGTCTTCCTGGCTCTCTCACTTCCTCACATTGTTGGTTTGAATCTTTTTATGTTTGTTTGTTAATCGGGATTTGAAGGATTTACTGTAACTCCAGTCCTGCCCTGCAGCTTTTAGATCCAACAGGAAAGAAAACTTCAACAGGAGAGGCTGAAAATTAAAATGTGTATCTAAAGTGTGAACGTATTTACTGATTGACAGAAAGGGCAATAACCAAACATTTATTCATAGAAATGTTATTATAGACACAAGACATTTGAAAGAACCGAATATAAACAGTGATTTAATCAATTCATTGAGTAGTTTGATTCATAAACCAATTAGATTTGCATTGCAGTGAAATTATTATTGATGGAGAATGATGAGTGGGATCTTGACAGCGGATATGAGTGACCGTCTCTCTGTTTCATTATTGCGTTAAAGAAGATATTGCCACTGTGAAAATAAATATAAACATAAAAAAAGATGCTTGAGAAAACAGAATTGGGTTATTTTACATGTACGTGATACTGCAAAGAACTATGGATGGTGATAGTAAGAAAAATTACAAAAAAACTTACTTAAAATTAAGAACAAAAGAGGCGGAAAAGAAATATAAAAGAAGTTAGTGTAGATTAGGTTTGGCTGCTGCTGTTGCTGTCTGAAGAAATGCACCAGTCAGAGTTAAAAAAACAACCAGAGGCAGGAGGAGGGTCTTAGCGCTTTTAATCATGCTTGTGTCTGTGCTGCTAAATATGCTAATGGTGAAGAAACAACTTACAGGAAAACCATTTATCTGACCATGCTAACTAGCCTTAGCATTCACAACAGACTTTGCTACCAGGAAGAAGCAGTACAATAGCAGAGAGCAGCGCGTGCACAGGCATGATTTCTAGTTAGAAGTTTTTTCCCCCCACAGATTATTTGTCTCATACCCTTCTGTCACAAAAAAGTGACAGTTTTAGCAAATAAATACAAATAAGTTGCATACTGCAACTTGTACCGGTGGGCCTCGGCCCCCGTTAGCCAGTCCTAGCTCCGCTCCTGTTCTGAATGCCACATTGAAGCATCCGGATCGCCGTTGTTCAGTCTGAATTAGACGTTTTCATGTAGAACTGAAACTTATCCTTCTGGTGATTAGGTCACAAATAGTCTTTACTTTATTAGCACCACTCTGGCATTTCTCTGCAGCTCATAAATAGACAGAGGCAGGTTAACGAATGGGCATAATTACCTGCACTGATCAATACGACTTTAAATGAAACACACTCATCACTGAGCCCCCTCCGTTCAGCATTATTGGCTGACAGAATGGTAGAAATAGAGCTGCAGCTGAAGCACCTTCTGAGGAACCTACATGGGAGGTTTTTAACTGAAAACGACAAAGGAGACGTGTTCGTACCTGGAGTGTTAAACTCATCCTCGGGTCTTTTCACCTGAAGGTGTCAGAGTCTGTATGGTAGTTAATAAAACACACCTGGATCAAAACCTCACAAGCTGTTCCAGTTCTTTGAATTTTAACATCAACAGTATCGATTGTAATCGGTTAAAGTCTGCACAACACGTTTTCACACCTTCACAGGCGTTTCCTCCCAAATCCGTCTGGGCTGAAATCTTTTCTATTTCCAGTTTCAATGATTTTTAGCAAGAATTCTTGTTAAAACTGAATTTATTTTGAATCGATATATTGTTAGAGCTGCCCATTTGGGCTGTAATATCCACACCGCCTAACTAGTATTGAGTTTAACATAAATGGCATAATTCATCTTGAACATGCAGTTTTACAAGCTTCTGATGGTTTAGCATAAATCCACTGTAATTGTAAACAGTTGTATAAAAATAAAGTTTTAAATAAACCCATCGAAATACCAAAACTGCATTTCCATTACAAATGTCCACAGAATTCTGTTGGCATTTCGCTAAAGTGAAAAAAATATATACAAGTTTATAATTGAACTGTTTCTATTATAAAAGAGACAATTAAAATCATGTGAATAATTTGTTTTCTCATGAAAAGTCATGACAAAACATCATCCTCCAACCACTTCCTGTTGTCCTCTTTGTCATTTCCGCCAGTAGTAACATCCTGTTGTTGATCACAAATACACAAATGTTGATACGACTGAAAATCCACCTCATCCAAAATTTTTATCAAAGAACAAGAGTTTTTCAAAATCGTTCCTTTGAAGGTAATTTATTTTCAAAATGTCAAATTGATGAAATGCAGCTGCTGATATCCACCTCCATACTGGTTGGACAGGTTCTCATAATTTTTTCATTGTTCTGGAAATAATAATAATAAAAAATGACTAGAAAGTCAGAAAGTTGTTAGAAAAACTAGAATTTATTACCTGGATTCAAATTTTATAACGTCAAATAGGTCAACAGAGACAAAAGGTGGAGATGGGAGAGAAGATCAGAGAGAAGAAGGTGACATCACAGGAAGTCCAGAAAAACAAGGACAAAAACTGATCGAAAGACGGAGAAGAGAAAAGAAAAACAGGCTGAAAGGGACAGAGACACCAGTACTGAGAGCTGGAGGCAAACTCAGCATGAACAGCAGAGAGAAGCAGATTGACAGATGCTCAGAGGAGAAAATAGAAGAAATAAAAGAAAAAGGAGAAACCGGCAACCAGATTTTAAAATTTCATCTGTGTTCAGTTACATTCAGTCCTCAACCTTCAGTTAACTCCAAATATCTCAAATTAAGAGATGTCTCAAATTCCAGAGGAGGGAGGGAGGGATGGATGGATGGATGGATGGATGGATGGATGGATGGATGGATGGATGGATGGATGGATGGATGGATAAATTAGTTAGACTGGATGCATATATTTTATTTTCTATCCATCCAACAGAAAGCTGTGATGTCATTGAACTTGGTCCAAGAAGCAGAGCGATGGATGGGAGTCCTTGGGGTTTCTGGGACCGTTGGGTTTCTGGGGGTTTCTGGGTCCTTGGGGTTTCTGGGGTCTTGGGGGTTTCTGGGGGTTTCTGAGGTCCTGGGGGTTTCTGGGACCGTTGGGGCTTCTGGGGTCCTGGGGGTTTCTGGGGTCCTGAGGGTTTCTGGGGGTTTCTGGGGGTTTCTGGGTCTTTGGGGTTTCTGGGGGTTTCTGGGGGTTTCTGGGTCTTTGGGGTTTCTGGGGTCCTGAGGGTTCCAGGGATCCTGGGGGTTTCTGGGGGTTTGCATTGCGGGGTGGGGATGGGGGGTTTATATTGGGGGTATTTTGCGGAGGGCAGTGGTGCTGGTTTGTTGTATTCTTTGTGAGTGGAGCCGAGGATCAGTGTGAATCAGAAAGATGGAAAAAATAAAACTCACTGCAGAAAATGTGGAATTGGCTGTCAGAGCTCAGCTATCTTTATTACTTTTCTATGAAGCTGTTTGAAACGGACAAAAGGAGCGTGTGTTTTTGGTGTGTGTGGGTCCAGCCACCCAAGGCTGCCAGGAGTCGTGCCTCTGTGTGTGTGTGTTTTCTCTGAACACACACACAGAGACGCGGCGCTCCTGCTTGGGGTCCTTTCATGGCATCCCGAGGCTCAGCCTTCGGCGAACATGAGAGCAGACCAAGGCCAGCGGCTGAATGCGAAACTCGCAAACACGTTCACGTCTTCTATGCCTCTTCTCCACATCTCCCCTCCCCCAACACATTTCTCCTCTCCTGCTTTCCCAATTCTGCAGCACCACAGTAGGCTTTAAACTCACTTTCTGTATGGATTTTGAGCAAGAGCTGTGCAAAAGTCTTAAATCAAACACCTTCATCCTTTTGTCTATTGGTTTCCACAGTTTATATTGGATTTTAATCTTGTAAAGCTCACTATGTTCTGTGATCTTCTTCAAAAACATCCACAAATTTGTTTTAGCCCCACTGAGTAATCAGTATCTTTCCCGCAACAAGAAGCAATCAGAGTGACCCGGATTTAGAGAATAAAAGGAATAAAAGTTTCTTTCTTAACGATCGGACGGATGATGGATGGATGGATGGATGGATGGATGGATGTTTCAATGGACGACTGAATGGATGTCTGATAGATGGATGAACAGATGGTTGATCTGATGCATAAATGGAACAATGGATGGATGGATGATAAATGGATCCATCCATCCATCCATCCATCCATCCATCCATCCATCCATCCATCCATCCATCCATCCATCCATCCATCCATCCATCCATCCATCCATCCATCCATCCATCCATCCATCCATCCATCCATCCATCCATCCATCCATCCATCCATCCATCCATCCATCCGTAATCGTTTTCTCTAGAGCTTCCAACCACTTCAAGCAGAAGGAAAACACACCTTCACTGAATCCCACACAGCCGGCCGACACCAAGCCTTTCAAACAAAGATTAGGTTCTGATTCACACACACTCCTGGTTCTGATTCACACACACTCCTGGTTCTGATTCACACACACTCCTGTCTTGCAGGTCTTATCTGAGCCGCCTCTCCTCAGATCCCCCGCGCTCTGAAAGCGGCTCTGATAAGTGAGCGCTAAGCAGGAGGCGATGAGGAGATGGCCGAGGTTTAATGAAGAGACAGATAAGGTGGAGAGGATGAAAAGGAAAGGAGGGAGGAAGGAAGGAAGTAGGAGGAGGAGAACGTGTGTGTGCTGTGTCCATGGCAGCGGCGGACACACACTGAGGAGGCAGATTGGAGAAGGGCGACGCAGAGCACATCCACTCTTCACCCAGAAGTGGAGAGGAGGAGGGGGGGCCAAGATAACGGCGAGGACGAAAGTGAGACGGCTGTGTGTGTCTGACGGGATCAGTTAAACCATCGGCGTGTTTTCCTCCACACACACACACACACACACACACACACACACTCACCCGGTGATCAATCGTCACTTAGCACAACACAACCCTCTCAGTGTGTTTTTGAAGCCCATTACCAGCTGGGAGGAGACTGAAAACTGCTCCATTCGCCTGTTTGTCCTCGACTCTCTGCCATGTTACCTCCTTGTCATTGTTAATATTACAGTTTATTAATTCAGAACCGAAAATATTTAACTTAAAAATCTGCAAAAAGAACAAACAAATCCTGTTTAACCTCATTTTGAAGGTTAAAAAGGTAAGTAGTTTGTTTTAGACCCTCTGAGGAATCAGTGTATTTCCTGCAGAATGAATTCAGTTTGGAGAATAATTTCTGAAATCCACAAATACTTGAGACCCCGTTTAAAAACACATGTAACTTCCTATTATAATACTGCAACACCAAATATTCCTTAAAACTCATTAAAACACAGCAGGTTAAGCTAACGTGGATTTTAGCTTATGCAATTTTAGCACAAGAGTAGAAATTAACATCAATATTTTCCTTTTCTCTGCTGTTTGGGCTTCAGCCAATCAGTGCAAAGGGAAACTAATGCTGCTCCTGGATTGGCTGCTTTGCAAATGCTAGCCAATAGCGTGCTGAGTAGCATTGTAGCTAGGCATTTCTACTTGAAGAGTTGCAGGAACACAGACGTCTTAAAGATGTGACTGAAATATTTTTGGGTAAATCAAGAATCAGGACCAGTACAAATATTAAATTTTTATGTTTGTCATTCATCCTCAGGCAAACATAAAACCCTGTTCACCTTTAATCCAACTCCTGTCCGTTTGCCTAGAAGGTCCGGTTCGTTTGGGGAGGTGTGAATGAGCAATCGAACTCTAGTGAGAACTACAAAAGTGAACTGTAGTCCACCTAAATACCCAGGTCTGTGTTCTGGAGTTGTATATGAACACAAACGGACCGCAGACCGCTCCTAAAGCAGTAGACTTCTGGGAAAATACAACCACAACAAACGTGTTAGCCTAGCGCTAGTGGAAAAAATGGGTCGTAACCTTTTATCAAAGGCAAATATTACAATTTGATGCCACTCCGTTTTTCATATTTTGTGAAAAAGGAAGTTGTGCTCGGGCTGCACAGTGGCGCAGTTGGTAGAGCTGTTGCCTTGCAGCAAGAAGGTCCTGGGTTCGATTCCCGGCCCGGGATCTTTCTGCATGGAGTTTGCATGTTCTCCCTGTGCATGGTGGGTTCTCTCCGGGTTCTCCGGCTTCCTCCCACAGTCCAAAAACATGACTGTCAGGTTAACTGGTCTCTCTAAATTCTCCCTAGGTGTGAGTGTGTGTGAATGGTTGTGTGTCCTGTGTTGCCCTGCGACAGACTGGCGACCTGTCCAGGGTGAACCCGCCTCTCACCCGTAACGTAGCTGGGGAGGAACCAGCAACCCTCCCGACCCCATTAGGGACGAAGGGTGATTAGAAAATGGATGGATGGATGGAAGTTGTGCTCAGTGTTTTCTTCAGATATTTTTGTGATTTTTCCTTCGGTGGTTCTTGGTGCGGCGCCCCCACAGGCAATGAGGTGAACAGGTTTTTCGAATGGTTTGGTTGCTTTAACTCAGTGCAGTGTGAAAGCAAACTGCAGCAGCTGAATGTTGCATTTTTGCAACCAGACTAAGTTGTGAAAACAGCCTAAATCTAAGGTAGACTGGACACGAAAAGCAATGAGATACTCCCATTTTGTGTTTTCAGCTTATGAAATAAATCTGCTGGTGGACTCGTCTCATTAGCACAATGGTGTCCAAAGTCATTCCTCCAGGACCGAAGCGACGTTGCTTTGTTTTTCTCCATCGCCTCTTTATTTGCAGCCTCCATGTTTACCTTAAAGGCCTGCATTGCATTTAACTACAGTCAGGCTGAAATATGTGTTGCTGGTGAGGGTCCCTGTTAGGAACCCACTAATGATCCTGTGGGAAAAATGGAACTGAGATGGAAGGTTAATAAAGTGGTGACATACATTAGCCTTTTAGTAAATGTCCAGAGAGGTAATTTAGTCCCTCAGAGAAAATGTGGAAGGTGAGTCGAGGTCACAGAGCGGCGAACTGGAGATCCTGTCCTGGTCTGGTTTTACCTGAGGACTCCATCTTGCAAAAGTCTCATCATCTAATGGATAATCTGGTAATATTTGTCAATGAAGTCAGTAGTTTTGTTTCTGGAACAACAAGAAGAAATGTTTAAAACTTCCTAAAAGCTGAATGGACTCAATGTCGGCCAACTGGACCACATCTCCTGGGTCGTCTGGTTTTCTGTATTATTGTCCGCTAAACCATTTCTGTACTGGTTTGGCCATGTTCTTGGCTCTCTATCCTGCTGAAGGACAAACCATTTTCAGATTTTAGCAGACAAAGTTCCTTTGGACTTTAGAAAACTGAGACCCAGACAGATATGAGAGAACGGCTGTTTTACTGAGTTTTAGCTTTGAAAAACTGGCCAAGCTAAAAATGAGCTCTGCTGTTAGCTGTGTTGGTGTGCATGATTGTCCTGAAAGCATCCAGCACCCTGCAAGGATAAGACGTTTTAGACAACAGATGTACGAAAAAAATGATTTACTGGTAAATATTATTTATTTATAATATTTGGTCTATTTCCCCATTGAATTCATAAACTCAGATTAACGGTTGTTTTTCTCTTATTTTAAGTCTATTTAAATATATTTACCAGGACAGATAACAGAGGGCATTGTAGCTCGGTCAGCATGACTAATTAAAACCAGCTCCATAATTTCCATTTGTATGATTTATCATTTTTCTCTTTTCTCTTTCTACCAAACAGGATGATAAAAGTCTTCAGTCTGGTACTTTGCTCTCAATTATTCCTTTAATTTAAGGTCAGTTTTGTTAATAGAGACTTTATAATTCATTTTATTTGTTGGTCTTGTTGTTTTGGATATTTATTTTGGATATTTAAAATGTTTTCCAGATCCAGTACTAAATGGTAATTAGAACTTAAAGTAGTTTATTGATCTTTGAGAATGTGTTATTGCCGTTATATTAGCTGAAAATGGCCTCAAAACAACAATATGATTGTATTTGCTGTGTGACAGGCCTGACTGCAGCGAACATCAGAGACTCAGACGGTTTTCAGTTTTCCTGTTCATGGAGACCAGAATGAATGTTTAAAGACCCGAGCTCCGTCCGCGCTCGCCTTCTCCCTCCACATCCCGTCCTGCCAATCATCTGCCAGAAATTATGCAGATTTATTTTTTAAAAAACAAACTGCATTTCCATCCGTCCTCCATCCGTCCATCCCCGCCTAGAAACGAATGACCTCGGCTTCATTTGTAGCCGCAGAATTTCACGCTCGCTCACGCTTCTGTCTTGTTTCCTCCTCCTGCTGCATCATTAAAGCCCGGCCTGACAGAGAGGCGTGTTTCCAGACCATTTCCATGTTTCCACGCGTGTGTGTTTGGTGTCCTTGCATCTGTACGTCAAAGTGTCAACATGGGAGCTTTTTATTGCGCGTGTTCATGTCAACAAGCCCTCAGATGACAGGATAGGTGTAAAATAATGCAGGGAGTCGGTGAAATGAGCCGCCTTTTCTTCTCCAACCCTTCAACCTTGAGCTGGACTTTCTGTGCTGACCCGAGACAAAATGAGACTTTATTCCTTCGGCAGATGTGGAGTTTACAGATATTCTCTCAAAGAAAAGTTTTGGGACTCAAAAAGTTGCAAGCAAAGCTGATTTGATTGAATTTGATCTGATTTCATTAAGCAACTCCGAATACCGATAAAGGGAAGGAAAAAGTCAAGACATGAATACAATTAAAGTAGTTTTAGGTTTGGAGGGAAAAAACAAACTTAATCTGTTTTTTGCAACTCAGGAGTTGAACTTTTTTTGCTTTGGGGTAAAAAAATAAAATCTGAACAGTTTAGTAAATAACTTCACTTTCTCAGAACTGCTTCTACTTTCCTGTGCTGAGGATTTCCAAGCAAATGGAAAAGGAGACTGGTCGTGTTTTTCAGCTGGAAAATTTATTTTTCTCATATTTGCTTCTTCCCCAATGTTACAATTTTATTTTTTATCCCAGAAAAACATTTTCTTTGACTGGCTCGAGTATTTTATAGGCTTCAAAAAAACTTAAAGCCTATATTAAAGGAAAAATATTATGCAAATTCCACTTTTTTAAGCCTTTAAAGATACTTTTTGTGTTTCTTGGAGTTTAGAAAAGTTTAATTTATTGTCTCCCAGTTCTGATATATGTTTATATTTTTCAATCCGTTCAGTTTTTTCTGTTCCTGATTGGTTTTTTAACTATTATGTTGCCATATTTGCTGTGGAGCTGCTAAACAAGGTCATGGACTTCCAGTTAACCAATTTTATGAATCTACCTTTTTTTTTTTGTCTTGTCAATTTTGCAGAATAAGTTCAAGGATGTTAAACCTTAAAGTGGAAAAGTCAAAATATTAGGTTGTTGGGTGAATTGAGCCACAAAAGCCTTTATATTCAGAACCTCTGAAGTGTCCGTTAAATTGTATTTTTCTTGGAAATGTACCAAAATCAGTGGGGAAAGTCTTCTTATTTTGAGAGAAGAACTTGGAGGATGAGAGTTTCAGAAACTTCTGCTGGTTCCAGGAGGGATTTTCTGGAAGATTTCGTCTGATTGAGCGATCAGCTTCTCTCTACGAAAGTGACGGACACAACAAAGCGCTGAGCTGCAAATAAGACTTGAATTTGTTGAACTGTTAATAAGTTCAACAAATTCAAGTTTGTTAGCATGATGTTTTGACAGCTAATGCTGTCAAAACACCATGCTAATGTTTTGACAGCATTAGTATGGTGCCTTCTGCTAATGCTAGTTCTGTTTGCTAGCTGTTAGCTCTCTGAGAACCATCCATCCATCCATCCATCCATCCATCCATCCATCCACCCATCCATCCATCCATCCATCCACCCACCCTCCTCCTCCTGGTGGGACCTACCCAGAGCTCCTCACCATCCCAATCAGATGCCCCTCAACTGGACCCTCTCGACATGAAGGAGCAGCAGCTCTACTCTGAGTCCCTCCCGGATGACTGAGCTTCTCTCTCTAAGGGAGAGCCCAGCCACCCTACAGAGAAAACCCATTTCGGCCGCTTGTATCTGCGATCTCATTCTTTCGGTCATGACCCAAAGCTCATGACCATAGATGAGGGTGGGAATGTAGATCGACCGGTAAATCGAGAGCTTCGCTTTTTGGCTCAGCTCTCTCTTCACCACGACGGACCGGTACAGCGGCCGCTTGACGGCAGACGCTGCACCAATCCACCTGTCGATCTCCTGCTGCTTTTCCCTCATTCGTGAACATAATTATGACTTTAAAAGTTTAAATTATGATTTCCTCTTGGGATTTATTTTTTTCTTTCATGGTGGAAATGGACCTCCATTTAAAATGTCCAGGTAATATGCCCTTAATATTGATTAAAAATAATTACTACTTTTATTGGCAGATTATTTCACTTACAACATGAGTAAAATGTATTGTTAGAAATGAAATAATCTGCCAATGGAACTAGCAATTTTTCATAAATAATAAGGGATTACTGACTCAAAACCAGTTCATATTTCTTGCTGAAAATATATATTTAAGTTAGTTTTGCTTATTTCAAGTCCACTGAAAATACTGGTGACCAAATTTACTTGGTAAAACTTTGTGTTTTTGCAGTGCAGGAGCCAAATAATGAATTTCTTTTCTGGATTTTTCAGGGTTTCTGTGTTAAGGTTTTTGGCAGATTCAAGAATGTTCATTCAGCCGATGTTTAAGGATTTAAAAACTTTTCTAAGAAACAGTTTGCATGGAAAGAGCAGAGTTCAGTTCAGGTTTCCCAATCTTTTAAATTCCTGGACAAATTTTAACAAAAAGCTTCACAGCTTTTTTTTTTTGTTGTTGTTGTTTTTTATCTTGCAGGAAGTATTCAGAAATTTTGAAATTCAAAAGTATGAGACGCTAAATAAGAAACAAAAGCAGCTTTGGATTAAATAAAAAAATATAAATCAAGTGAAAGACGAGTTAGAAGGAAAGAGGAGAAATGAATGAAAGGATGATACGGATGGATGGATGCAGAGGGAAGGTGGAGACGGGAGGTAAAGAAAGAAGGCGGAGAGATGATGGAGGAGAAGAAGAACGTGTGAGTTGGCAACAAGACGAAGACTGGAGCCAGTTTCACCCACCAGGTTTTCTCACCTTCAGGCTCTTTTGTCAACTTCTCACATCCTGATACAAACCGATTGAGAACAGACAGAAATATAACAAAAGGAACATTTTATTTAATAAGCAGAACAGGGCTGGTTCTGATCCGTTGCGACTGAGTACCGTCATTCTGTTGATACTTTATAAACTTTAAGTAATGTCTGATTTTCTTTTGCCTTTTTAAGTTTTTTTGTTTTTGTTTTTGTTTTATTAAACTCAAAATAAGAAATTCAAAGCAAAATTCTCCTTTTAAACAACAGTAGATAAAATAATTGAAATGCAGCACATATGCAAATTAGCCAAGTTGTTCGTAATTTAAAGTGCTTCTCATTCACTTACTGGAACATGTTAAATATGCATCATTAGTGGTGGACACATCTCCTGAAAAAGTGAATTCAAATAAAGTTTTTCTTTAAACAACAGCAGTAGATTGTTTCCTCTGTGTACTGTAAAAAATTATCTTTAATTCCACTTTATCATGGGATAAATATTTCACCAAATCTGTCTAAACGCTAAATTACATTTAAATCAAGAATTTAAACGCAACACTTATGCAAATCAGCTAAGTGATTAATAATTTCAACCACTAGATGGCAGAAAAGGGCTTTGATTATATTTACTGCAATGCGTAAAATAAGCATCAACAGGAATTGGTGGACATATGTACTCCATCACGGCTGTTTAGTTTGACCAAACGTGGTTTAAAATGTAAGAGGCACTAAAAACTTGTCCTGATGAGTTTATATTTAAATATTTTTGAATTAATAAGATAATATTGATTGTTTTGTCGACTATAATGTCTACAGCTGTCTAAACTGGACAGCTTCCATCTGTCTGGTTGATGGAAACACATCCAGAGACATTAAGACATGTCCTGCAGGAAGGCGTCCTCGTCTGTCCCACCACTTTCTGCAGCTTTTGTTTCAACTGGAGTCTCTTCATGCTGCACGGCTGCTCAGGTCGGCACGCTGCAGCTTCTCCATCACTGCTGTCTGACAGCGGGGAGTCAGAACTCACTGACAGCTGCTCCATCCCGTCTGCATCTCTAATAAACACTCTCTCTCACACACGCATTCCCACACAGCTCCTCAGACTCCACACACCGACTTCACTTCATTTCCTAGAGACTGAAAAAAAGATGACTAACTGAGAATGACTCAAATCAAGTGTAGAGAAAAACATGGACCTTATATTTAAATTTAAGCACTCATTTCTTTCTTTCTTTTTTTAACGCCCGTTTTCCATCTCTTTATGCTCACAATTGATCTGTCCTCGGCCGGCCGGTGTGCGGACAGCTGTGCACTGCTGATCTGCTGCTCTTCCCTCTGGACAGTTCAAACTGTGCAGCTGCGCACGGCTTCTCCTCCAAACGTCCTACAAACTCTCACACGTAGAGATGATGGAGGAGGCGGCAGCAGAGGAAGACAAACCAGGTTCAAATCGAGCCTGGAAGAGGAAGAAAGCTCAGGGATTAACCATAAACCATTTAGCAGTAAAATCATATTTTAGCTCTAACGTTATTGTTTTCAGGACGGCCTTGAATTTGGACTTTAGCATTTTTTAAACTGAAGTTTTGCATAAACGTTTGTTTAGATGTTAAAGGGGGATGTATTTTTGCAAAATTCACTTCTTTGCAGGTTTTTCTACTTTTGTTTGGGTCTTAACTGCTTCTAAAAACAGCCCAGTGTTTAAAAAAACAAACACCCAGCTGTTTTTGGGCAACAAGTCAATGTTTTGTCTTGTCTGGAAAATGTCTGACAGCTTACTGCAGGGAGAAGAGAAAAGAGGGTAACTCTTTATTTGAAGGGGTCTGCATAAGACTGACATCATGAACAAGACATAAACATGAAGAAGTCTCCATGAATGTTTGACTGTTGTCATGAAGTGTCATTCGGTAAATAATGACACTTGTAATGGGCTTTTAATGTAAGTTTTAATGCAACTTTTCTTTAAAAGTGTCATTATTTACCACATGACACTTCATGGCAGCAGTCATAAACATTCCTGAAAACTCTTTCATATTTATGACAGTGTCATATCGGCCTTATGCACACCCTTTCAAATAAAGTGTTTCAGAAATTTCTGGGGGAAAAATAAAAAATTTGCGAGAAAAAAAGCTCTTAAATTTTGAGAATAAACTCAGTTCTCTTATATAAAAGACATGCAAATTTCTGAATCTCAAAAGTTGAAATTTTGACCTCTAGAATGTAACGTCACAAATAAGCAGCTGTTTCACCTTTATATAGCAACCCCAGCAGAGTTCCGCCTGTTACCTAGCAACCCCAGCAGAGTTCCGCCTGTTACCTAGCAACCCCAACAGAGTTCCGCCTGTTACCTAGCAATCCCAGCAGAGTTCCGCCCGTTACCTAGCAACCTCAGCAGAGTTCCGCCCGTTACCTAGCAACCCCAGCAGAGTTCCGCCTGTTACCTAGCAACCCCAGCAGAGTTCCGCCTGTTACCTAGTAACCCCAGCAGAATTCCGCCTGTTACCTAGCAACTCCAGCAGAGTTCCGCCCGTTACCTAGCAACCCCAGCAGAGTTCCGCCCGTTACCTAGCAACCCCTGCGGAGCTCCAGCACGATTGGCCTGTTGCTTTTACTGCTGTACGCTGCAGTTTATTTGGTTTTAAAGTGACAACACACTGTTAACAGCTGAAAATGGGCAGAAATAACCAGAGTAAAATCTCATGATCTAAGAAAGATTTTGTGCAAATATGTGGAGAACATATTTTGTGTAGATTATATAATTATTCTAACCTGTTCTATGAAGCATAATAGGTCATCTATAAGGGCATCAGACTGAATGTAAATGTCTGTAATGAGATTAAATGTGATTTTTGTTTCTGATTTGATTTATATTTTTGTTTAAATGCCTTAAAACTACTGCAGTTTCATTCCAAAGTTTTATTCTATGCCAATCTCGGCTCCTTTAACCATCTGTTAATCCTAATTTTTTTGTTTTCCATCTGTAGGCAATAATCTGCTACCAAACGCCTCAAAGAACAAATGAAACCAGAAGCACCTTGGCAAAAACAAGCTCAAACGTTAAACCAGGACTGTGGCTGAAGAGTCGACCATTTCTCTCTATCACACACACACACACACACACACACACACACACACACACACACACACACACACACACACACACACACCCATGCAAACAGAGTCCTGAGAGGGCCGAGTCAAGTGTTGGGTTGATGTTTTCCTCACTTCATGAATATTAATGAGCTGCTCTCTCCATCAAAACACGAGCAGTCCTCATTTATACAGAGGCCAGTGTGAAGCCTCTGTCTCACACACTCAAACACACACCGAACACGCTGAAAAGAATAAATTTATAGACGATCGTAAACATGGGAACTTTCATGAAAACAAAGAGAGGTTGGTTCTGATCTAATAAATGTCTAAAACCATCAGGATAATTCGGTGGAGGGAGAAAGGAGGTAAACTGATGGAGAGCCGGGGATTGTTGGGCCAAGATTTGTAGTCAATTAAGTTGGATTTAGCGAGGCCATGATGAGATCCTCACTGATGCCGTGTTTTCATATTGGACCGAAGCTCCGGGTAAGCCTTTAAGTTTTCCCTCCGCCCACTAACGTCACCGTTCTCTCCGGTTCTGCTTTTAATATGGTTTTATCTGCCTGGCTCACCGGCGGCTCTGATGGACCCGGCGGACGCTCAACCTCAAATACCCCACAAAAAGCAAAGAGCCACATTCAATCAAGACCGAACCGTTTCCAGATGCTTCTGAGGAGACAAAACGCTTCCCCGTAAGCAGAGCTGGGAAGTAAAAAAGTAAAAGTACTTTCTTACTGAACTCAAGTAGATTTTTCAGGTATCGTTACTTTACTTGAGTATTTATCTTTCTGGCAACTTTTTATTTTACTCCCTTCATCTTAAGAGAAATATCTACTTTCTACTCTTTATATTTTCACATATGACTCTTGATGGAAAAATAACGACGGAAAAAATCCACCGTTTGCACAAAAAGTGTGTTAATTTATCAGTAATTCACCATTCAGGAGGATTCAACCAACGCAAAGCAGAAGAAGAAGAAAACACTATGAGAAAACAGCAACACAGGAAAACATCCAGAGATATTCTCCATCTGTGGCCTTGTTTTGAAAAAAAATTTAATCTTTACTGACGGATGCGCTGCGGTTTGTGAAATCTAAGTTATCCTGATTGAGATTTGTTTTGAAGAAAACTCAGTATTTTTTATTTCTACACCGACACGGAGCAAAGAAACAAAATAATGTTTTGGGTTTTTTATGACGAAAACTTTTTCACTATTTTAAACTTATTGAAAGTCATTTTGAATTCCTGAAGGTGAAAACTACTTTTTACTTTTTGTATGTTTTAAAACTTGTACTTATTTACAGTCAAAACTGTACTTTTACTTTTACTCGAGTATTTCTTCATACTTTGGACACCTCTGCCCATGAGCAGCAGCTAACATCAATCTGAAACTAACAATAAAAAGTCTCAAGCTTCACTTTGGACACCTAAAATTACTGAATGTCTGAGAAAATACATCTTTGCAGCAGAGATTTAGTAGTTTTTAAATGTTTTTATTATACTTTAATTTTATTTCATTGTGACTTTTTGTTTGCTAGTTTTTATTAGTTGTATATTGTTTCGTTTCAGTTTAGTTTTCATTAAACTAAAACTGAGAAGAAGTTTTAGTTTTTCATGCTTTAGTTAATTTTCAGGTGCAGAATTCAAAAATCACAATCATGATTGTGATTATGATTATGTTTACATTGACTGGGTAACAGATACTCAGCAGAAGATTTTAAAATGTGTCATTTCATCAATTTTAGTTTTAACTTGCGGTTTATAAACCAGGTTGTTTTACAAAGTGAAAGCAGTCAGACTGAAATCATTTTATCCAACTTCTTCAGATCAGCTGGGTGAACAGATGGATCAGAGGTGAAAATTAACAGCAACAACATAGAAACCGGCAGTTAGTGGGGCACACACATGTAAATTTATGTTATCACTTCTGAGAGCTGAAACAAGTTTTTTCTTTTTCAAAAGATTCACACAAACGTCCCAAACTGCTGCTAAGGCTGTTTAAAAACCACGGTTATTATTTAATCCTGCTTACATCAAACGGGCAACTTTACGCACTAAACAATTTGATTACATGGAGTTTGTATATAAATTTCCACCAAAAAGCCCCCAAAATTTTGAGATTAATCTCAGAAATCTTGTAGAAAAAAACTTTAGAAAATTCTGTCAAAGAATTTTTATTTCTGTAACAGGTTTACAGGTTGTTGTTGTTTTCCACCAGCACAAACATTATTTTTGAAATTTCATCTGCAAAAAATTGCCTGCAAATTTGGTGATCTTCTGGTGACCAAGTCAAACTAATCGGCAACAGTCGGAGTCAAGCGGCTTTCAGCCAATCAAATCACTCCTTTTGTCCGCTAGCTGACCAGCTAACTGACGCGTGATTAAAGGAACGTGATCCAATTGGCTAAAAACGGCTAAACTTGATCTAGAGCTGATTAATTCTGCCTTGAAGGTACATTTTAAAAAATCATATACATAATTATGCAGGATATAAATGGGAAATTTATCTTGTTAAGTCAAAAATTCTCACTTTTTGTACATTTTTGGGTTTCGAAAGTTGAACATCTTCAACTTTTGAAACTCAGAAATGTCAAAGTTTTTCTAGAAAATTAGTGAATGTTTATTTTACTTTTGGTGCTTAGAAATTTCCTTGTTTTTCTAATTTTCTGAAATTAATCTCAAACTGAGTTTTTCTTGGAAATGTTTGATATTTGAAACTCAAACTTTTTTTTGTTTTAGCGGATATTTATTCCCTTTTTTTCTGTCCCACACCTTCACATTGCAAAAATCATTAGGACTGTCCTCCTAACTGACATAAAACAACAACAACAACAACAAAAAACTAACACAACAAAAGGTTTTCCACCTCTAAGTATAAAATGAAACTCCGCCTCTAAAGTCTAGCGCTAGCAGGAGAAATGACTCGTGGTTTTTTACCAAAGAAGAAAGAGAAATGATACAACAGCTCAGTGACGTGCGGTGAGGTTCATAGCTGGTGAGGCACTGACGTCATCAGAATCAGATTTGCAAATAGATGCATAGATTGACAGCAGTTTACAGGTTATGTTTCACTTCTGCATCCTTACACATACAAACTGTAGCTCACAAAACACACATTTCCTTAAAAAACAAAACAAAATAAATGTTATTACTGTCTTACCCTAAAAAATCACTATCTCTATTATAATCTATCGCTGCACTTGACTTGCTTCTCGAATCGTTTAGCCTAGCTCGCTGTCACTTACTCGGCAGTTGAGGAGTGAACAAGACGAACGTCTGGGATCTTGAGCGCCCCCTGCCATGAGGCAAGAGAACTGCCTGCCTCACCTCGAACCTGTTCTCTGCCGTTTATAATCGCTCATTACACGAAACACGTTACACAAACACAGTTGGTGACAAAAAGCACTGTACATTATATACATAAGCTAAATTATTGGAAATAAGTTCACATATTAAATTTGTTTAAACCATTTTATTGACGCCGTACAGCAACATGCTCTCTCCGCTTAGCAGCCAGCGCAGAGCCAGGGGTTGCGCAATCCAAGGTGAGGCAGAGCTCGCTGCTGCCTCACCGGCATCGCTTCCAAGCATTTGAATGGGAAAATAAGAAAATTCAGCGATTTTGAACAAATAAAAATCGAAATTGGTGAAGCTACATGAAAAATAAATATTTTTTAGTACAAACCACCGGATGAATATAACAATTTAAATTACTTTATGATTATATATTTTCTTTCTTTCCATGATGGCTGGTGAGGCACTGCCTCACCTGCCTCCCCTGACCGCACGTCACTGCAACAGCTAAAATTTGATGGTACTCCATTTTTATTTCCATTTTGTAAAGAAGAAAGTTGCTCATGTCTTAAGAGGTTCTTGTGTTGTTTCCTTCTGTTGTTCCTGTTGCAGCGCCCCCTCAGGGGAGGAGAGGAACATGTTTTTCAAATTGGTTTATTTGACTCAGTGCAGTTTGAAAGAAAACAGCAGCTGAAATTGTAACAAATGGTGCAACTTTTTTCATCCATTACACCAAATCTAAAACACCCTGAAAGCTGCCCGACTGGTTTCCCTTAATAGAAAGTATTAATATGACAGTTATTGTTAAACAAAAACAAATCTCTCTCTTGGATTTAAAAAAAATAAATATGCACAGATTAATGGCTAGTTTTCTAAAAATTTCCACTCAGAGATCCTTCTGCTGCAATAAAACATTAATTAATTTATGGATGAATGTTTCACAGCAGCGAGGGACAAAACACCAAACGTCCCATCTGAACTCAGGAAGTGCTGTGTTGCAATATTTAGACTGAATGACGGGGCATTTCATAAAACAGTCTGCTGAGTGTGTGTTTAATAACCGCATCAAGTCAGCCAAGGTTAGGCTGAAAATCTGACACATAACTGGCAGAACTGATACCAAGACGTGTCAGATAGGTGTTATGACAAGAAATCTAAATAATTACACCCACTGCTGAGTGCGGAAAAGTGAAAATTTGATTCGATGTATTCTTGGAAAACGTCGGCTCAAGGACTTGGGAAAGGTAACCCGACACTCCGGCCACACTGCTGATCAGAACGATCCTGCCACATAAACAAAATGTCTGTGTCAAGTCCAAGGATAAATCCTGCTGAATGGACTCTCAAACAGTCCGGGTTTGAAAATGACAAGCGTTCACTGTGATCTCAGAGACAGACTGCTGGGTTTCCTGCCACGTTTCGGCGGAAGAAATCCGACTGATTGGCTGCCAATACGACATGTTTGCACACAAACTCTCAACAGACGGCAGCAGGATTTCTGCAGGAGGAGCAACCTGAGAACTGAAGCTGGAAATACAACAGAAACGACAATAATTACTGCATGTTTATAGAAGCCAGAGATATTTTGGACGAACACACAAAACTGGAGGAATAAATGAAGTTTATTCAGCTTCGCTCTCCTTAAAGGTGATTTATTTTGCTTCCTAAAACAGGTTAGGAAAGGTCTATGGGCGATAAAAAACATCTTTATTACATTTTTTGTGCAAAATCTATGAGCTGCATTATGTCACTTTTATAAAACATGTTTTTTTTACACATCTGTTAAAACTGTAATCATGTAATCACTGGTTATTGTGAGACAGATGATCCCTGAGCTACTATTGCGGTTTGAAGAAATGCAACAGCTCCCAACCAAAAACAACCAATCAGAGCCAGTAGGCAGGTCTTAGCGCTGTTACTCAACACTGTGTACACGCTGCTAAATGTGCTAATGGCGGAGAAACAACTTACAGCTACAAGAAAACAGCATAGCAGAAGGTATGGGGCAATGAGCAGCACCGCATGGAAGGTGATTGACAGCGGTAAGATCCGCATCCTGGCTCTGATTGGTTGTTTCTCATTAGCACTGGGAGAAGGCGGAGGAGCTTGATATTTTTTTCACACATTATTTGTCTCAAACCAAACTGTCACAACATGGTGACAGTTTAAACAAATATGTAAAAAAATATATTTTGTGTGTAAGTTACATACAGCAGCACTAAATCTAATTAAGCTGCTGCCCCCCAACTGAACCGTCACAGCCTGCAGTGAAAATGGCTACGCAGTGATCCACAATTATGCAACCGTATATCTTTGAAAAGCAGAAGTGGAACCTCCCGCACAACCAACAAGAATGCAGCAAATGGTTTCTAAATATTAAGGCAACAACGAAACAGTTGTCTTTTCCAGCAGCCATTGTACAGCACATCCATCGGTAAAACCAGCTGACCAAATGTGCTGGAGCTCTGGGTTGCTAGATAACGGGTAGAACTCTGCTGGGGTTGCTAGGTAACGGACAGAACTCTGCTGGGGTTGCTAGGTAACGGACGGAACTCTGCTGGGATTGCTAGGTAACGGGCGGAACTCTGCTGGGGTTGCTAGGTAACGGGCGGAACTCTGCTGGGGTTGCTAAGTAACGGAGCAGTGCCTGCTGATTTGTGACGTCACATTCCAGAGGTTTATTTTCCAGACGCTGATTTTCCAAACGGCTGATTTTCCAGACACCAAAAAACATAAATTTATTGCAAAAAATTAAAACAGCTTTTTTTTCAGTTCTTGGGCTGTTTTTAGGAGCAGAATGGAAATACAAAACTGTGGAAAATATGACTTTTGCATAATGTGTCTCAAGCAGCCAAATGTATCTGTTTTGGGACGGACGACAGGGTCACCATGTCTCTGGTCTATTCTGGTCATACAATCATTAAGCAGTTCTCTGTGATTCTTTCTAGATGGAAAAAAGGCTCAGATTGTCCTCCAATCTCTGCCTCAGTTTCTGACAGCCGTCCAAGCCTTGTCAGGAAGACTTGAATGATTGTCTCCCTCTTGCCTAATGATGCCAACAGGAGGAAACCAGCCCAGACTGACGATGTCTCTGCTTTCCAAAAACCTCCAAAGGAAAAATGTTTGAGACCTTCTTAGTCGTGGCGTCCAAAAGTTATTTTAGTGGAAATGTTAAGAGATCTGATAACAACTGGAGATCAAAACCGTGGGCGACACGTTAATGTCTGCTTCTACTTTTGTTTTGCTCTGTTAGAAAAATAAAAAGCAAAAATGGTGGATGGTATTTATACTGCATGATGGCAGATTTTAACCTGAGAAACACGAGATACTTATTTGTAATAAATGTATTTCCTTATCTTTTATCTAAAAACAAAAGATTTAATGTAAGAGGATGTGCCATCAAACCCTACTAGGAACACACTCTGAAGGTAAAACTGATCTGGGATGTTCTGGTTTCCATTAGGAACACCAGACACCCCATCATGGTTCATCATCTTGTTGGCTCTATGTCTGGGTGCCGCATAATAACATCAGAGGAAACCTATTCATGAAATGAATAGGTTTCCTATTCATCTAGATTTGACTCTAGAGAATTTAATTAAGGGTTGCAGGCTGTGTAGCTGTTAGACCTTCTTGCTGTTAGCATTTTGCTAACAGAAGCTGTTAGCAAGCCTTCCTGTCTGGTTTTTCTCCAGGTATTCAGACTTTCTTCCCACAATCCAATAACATTGATTGTTTATTGTTTGTCATGTTTGGGTTTTCTGACGCAGAATCTCCAGAAGAAACATAGACTTCATTGACACCAGCCATGTTTAGTTCGCTTCAATCCAACTCCAATTTGTTTGCATAGAAAGTCAGATTCGATTGGGGATTTATGAATTCATAATCAAACTCTACACACCTGGGCCTCAGTTTAGTTTGAATGCATATGTGAACAAGAAGTGGTCCACAGAGCGCTCCAAAAGCAGGAAGAGGACTACAGCGCAGGGTATTCTGGGTAAATACAACCAAAACAAATGTGCTAGCCTAATGCTAGCAGGAGAAATGGCTCACAGTCTTTTGCTGAAGATGAAAGAGAAATCCTGCTAAAATCCGATGGCATTTTGTTGACATTTTATGAAGAAGGAAGTTGAGCTGATGTTTTCTTCAGAGGTTTTTGGTGCAGCGCCCCCGCAGGCGAGGAGGGGAACAGGTTTTTCAAAGGGTTTGGATTGCAGCAACTGACAATGTAACAAATGTTACAACTTTGATCCCCAGTCAAACTGAGTCTGCAGGACTATCAGATCAGAAAACAAGAGTCAGAGTCAGTTATCTGGTTAGCTAAAAACTAAAAGGAGCGTAATTTATTTGTCTAAATGTTAGGCCTGTCACAATACACAATAAATCAACCACATGATAAATTAAAACATCTCAATAATTTTCATTTGCATGACTTATCGTTTTTCTCTTTTCTCTGTTTCTACCAAAAGTCTTCAGTTTGGTGTTTTGGTCTCAACTAGCAATTTTTTAAGTGCAGTTTTATTTACAGACTTCATAATTAATTTCATTTGTTGTTTCTGTTGTTTTGTTTATTTATTTTGGATATTTAAAATGTCTTCCAGTTCCAGTGTTAAATATTCATCGGAAATTGAAGTTTATCTGGCTTTGGGAATGTGATCTTGAATTATTATTATTGAACCATTTTGCTTGAAAATGGTTTCAAAAAAACAATATTATCATTTATTGCAATAAAGTCTGGGGCAATTTATCTTCCAGCAAAATTTGTTCCAATTAGACCAAAACCTAGTGCATTCTTTCTGGAATTTGGCTCCCGTCAAAGGGAGAAACACACACACCTCCAAATTGTGCATGTGGGCAAGTTACTAGGATATAAAGAAAAAAGCAAGGACTTTGGTAGCCTTTAGTTTAAATGCAACATTTATTTCTCACTGCATTTGCATAAAAAACATCCTTCTCCTGAATCACTGCATGCTGATAAACTGAACAAACCAGTGGGAACCTTGGAAAAAACCGATCTAAAGCCTCTCCATCCTTTTCCCAGCTAACAATAAGCTTTTGTTTTTCTCTGATAAATAACAGTTTGTGCTGATCCACCTCCCACCTGCTGAACTGCGGCACACAGTCAGCTTCTGGGTCCACCTCGTTTTCCTCTGAGGGTCTTCAGAGGTCTCAGTACATCTGCCCACAACCAGTGTCCATCCGTCCATCTGCCCGTCCGTCCCCGTCCCCGTGCCTCTGTAACCCAGAATCTCCAGAGTCCAATCAGCTCGAACGATCCGGTCAGGCTGCTGCAGCATCAGGCGCCGAATCCCCACTCTGTCATCATTCCTGCTCTCCATCTATGTGGAGATTAAACATTTATTGACCCAAAATAAAACAAATAAAATCAGAATAAAATCATAATATTACCAGAAATAGTCATAATAATTCATGAATAAACTCATAATGATATGAGAATATAGTTATAATAGTCATAATATTATGAAAATACTACAACAATAAGGTTGTTGTAAGACTATGAACCACGCCCCTCATTTCCCTGCGTTGGGGGAAATTACATCACTTCCCTCCTGGTCAAAATGAGGAAAAGATTATTGCCAACTTTGTTGCTACATTTAGCAACTTTTCAGACCCTCTTTTCAAAAATGCGACTAGCAACAAAGCTACCAACTTTTCCGATTATCTGAGACTTTTGCTTAATGCTCCTGATTCCAACTAGTTTCTAAACAAAACGGTTTCATACCTGAACCAGGACTGTGTGACCCTTCAACCCAAAGAGGGAAGCACTGAGATGATTTTAGGTCAGATATTGCAGAATTAAACAAACTTACACAAAAATGTCACAACTTGCACTGAAACTTAAAGATAGCATCAAGTTATACAGTTTATCCACATAGAAAAGTTGTTTTGTGCTTCAGTTGCCCTTTAATGTCAAAATAGAAATTGATTTTAATGATATAATGACAGTTAAATCAAAATATGTAACATAAAATGTGTGGTAGCATAGATATTCACCCGCTTGGCAGACCTAATTAACAGAGGTCCAGTCAGTTGGTGCTACTGGCCTCACTGTTGGTCTTTGCAGACATTCACTATTAAACACATTTTTACTACAAATCTGCTGAGAAAACACACAAGAAGATCAATTTTCTCATAAACAGCAGCGACATACAATGTTTTATTTCCAGATAAAATGAAAGGAACGAGTAATTATCCCAGCGAAGCCGATTTACCATGAGAGTCCATCTCTCATGCAGCAGTGAGCTCCTAATCAGAGCCGTGTGACAGGCATCCACACGCTGCCAGCTCCGCCTTATGGCTCCAAACTGAACGATATCCAACAGGACCCCAGATGATAAACACTGCCAGCCTCGTCTTCCGCTGCCTTCACTCCTTCACTGCCCCACTTTCTTTGTTTACTGTCCTTTATCCTCTCATTTCATTCATGCTGCTAATGCTGTCTACAAAGGCCTTTGCTGTTGTTTTCTGCACCTTTATGTAGGTTTTTCTTCACACAGATAAAAACTAAATCTGTGAAACATAAAGCGAAAATCTATCTGCAAATTAGCTCACTATGTAGTTTAATGATTCACTTAAAACAGATTAGAGCCACTGGGAGAAACCTGAAGAATTGTTCTGAGAAAAAAGTCAGAATTATGATGATAAAATTATAATTATAAGAAAAATTCAGAGCTTAGTCATAACTAAAAGTTGTGATTTTAGTCATGACTTAGTTAAAAAAGTAAGAAAAAAGTTGAACTTCTGAGAAAAAGTCAAAATTTTGAGAAAAAGTAAAAATTCTGAGATTAAAGTTGGATCTCATTTTTTTCCAATGCAACACTAGGAAATGAAAAAAAAAATTACAATAATAAAGTAATTCGGCAATAAACGTTAAGTAACACGAGAATAAAGTTCTTGTATGATTATTAATTTATTCTCGTTATTTTATTTTTTATTTTCATTCTCTGTCAGAAAATTTCACGTTCAGGATTCTCTGGAGTTTTTCAAGTCCACGTTTAGTAGACTTTAGTAGACTTCTCCTGCTGTATATTCACAGCTTTCAGAGCTGAAACCTTTTGACAAAGCCGACGAGTTTAAAGGACATTTCAGGACAACAAAGTTAACCGTAAACAGAAGAAGTCCAGTTTCATTTTGAGCCAAAGCCAAGCCAAATAAAGAGTAATCCCGCTATTAAACATTAATAAAGGCTATTAATGTGGGAGGTCCAGATGGAGGAACACCTAATAACAAAGATGGCGAAGAAAAAGCAGGCTGTGCACAATCTGTCTGCAATAACCTCCCACCAGAGAGCAACAAACAGATTTTAATGAGAAAAACAGCTCCTGTGAGACTGAACCGCCTTGACTTGTGTAGGTCAGGAAGGTTTGTGACGAGAAGAAAGAACTATTTATCTGCACATGCTAATGCTAACGTGTGCAAACGCTAAGGCTAACGGGAAATGTTAGCATGGATCAGTGACACTTATTTACAGCCAGGAAATACACAAAAACGCAGAAAGACGGACATGTTTCATTACTTTTTCTTTAAATATTAGTTATTATTAGTTATTATTAGTTGTAAGTTGAGTTCACCATCTGATTAAAGTTTTTACACATCTTTAGGGACAGTTGTTTATCTGCTAATTAGCAAAAATAACACAAAACACTCATATGGCAGCGACTGAATGAGTCGTGCAGTAAAACCTGCATCCTGGAGTTTAAATCAAGAATCGAAATTGTGGAGAAAAAGGGATTTAAGTAACTGTTATTGTGTTTTCATTGGAGGTGAAACATAACCTGCGATTCCGTTCACTAAACATAATTGCACAAATTGGAATTATGAAAATAAATTAGCTTAATGGAAACACGCCAATTTAAAAAAACTTTTTGCTGAGAGGTTTTTGCTCTAGATGGACATGAAGCGGGGTTTCAGTGTTTCACACTTCCTGATATTGTTTAACCAGGAGAAAATATGTGTAAAGATAAAAAGGACTAAGAAGAGAACCTTGAGGAACACCATATTCTGTCACATAATACAAATAACCCCGAAGATATTTTACCCACTATTGATTTTACAAATAAATTTTGACTGACAAGATTTGGCCTTTTTGATTAAAAGGTTTATTTTTTAGAAAAGGAAAAAAAGTGAATTAACTTTCCTGTGGTAGCATAGCCACACCCACAGACAACCAATGAAAATGTTCATAAAAGTGGGCGGAGCCAAGATACACAGAGGGTCAGGTATGGGGATGAGTGGAAACAGTTAAGTGGGAAATCACTGTTGCCAACTTGTTCAGTTTGTTGCAATTTAAAAAAAAAATCACTAGAAAAAAAGCTAGCAACTTTTTTTCTGTTACCGGAGAGAATTTTATTATTTTTATTAATTGTTTTGCTTAATGCTCGCAGTTCCAACTCGGGCTGAGTGTCTAAATAAAACGGTTTCAAACCCGAACGCAGGACTGTGTGACGTAGCCACCGTTCCACCCAAGGAGGGCAGCACTGAGGCGATCTGAGGTCAAATATTGCAGAATTTACAAACATTTACCCCAAAGTGTCACAACTTGCACTGAAACATAAAAATGGCACCTTAAGACACAATTTATACAGTTTAACTAGCTACGCTTTAAAGTCAAAGTGGAAACTGACATTAAAATAACTTTATAGTTGTTGTTAACGATTTTATGTGGATGTAAAATTTATTTTCCCAGATATCCAATCAATCAATCAATCAATCAATCAATCAATCAAATTTTATTTGTATAGCACATTCCAGCTACGTGTGGACTAGCCCTGACACCTGCATGCTAATGCTAATGCTAACTTTGACACTTATTGTTTTCAAAACAACTAAAAATGTGATAATAAAAAACCTTTTAAAAATTTCTTACCCAAAATAATTTCTGGAACATTTTCTTCACATTCTTCAACAAAACATCTCACTTAAAACTTTTTACTCTACTTCCTCTTTGTAGCTATTCTTTCCATTCTTCCTCTGTGTTTATGCTAAGTATTGGTAATTACATTATCATGCGCCCTATGAAATATAGTTTCGTTGACACAGTGTGTGTGTGTGTGTGCGTGTGTGTGTGTGTTCGCTGCTGATGATGGAGAGGCTGTCTGCGTTTTTAATAAACACAACACCACAACGCCTCACACGCTAACTGCCTTAGCATTGAACTCAAACACAAACACACACACACACACACACACACACACGCACACACACACACACGCGCACACATAACGAAACACACAAGCATCTGCCAAGTCTAGGCTCAAACTTGCAGGGAATTTATGTACAAATAATTACTTTTTAATAGCCAGTAATGTGATTTCCTGCCAAAGAAATATTCAAATGCATCTCAGGCAGTCCAGTATATTATCTGCCTGGAGCTATGGATGCGACTACGGGGAGACGGCGCAGGAAAGACGGATTATTGTTTGTGTGATAATAATTATTTTACCCTTGTCATCTGCTGAGGAAAATGGGAGGTAATGCCTTTGTCTCTCTGTCTTCTTTCTCCACATTCTGAAAATTCATCTAACTGGGTAACTTATCTTTCCAGTTTAAGAGTTACGACTTCTAGGACTTTTTTGAGAAGCTTTTTATAAATGCATGTCGCTTTAATTTTCCTCCTTTGGACATCGATGTGGAGTGTGACAGATTAACTGCCTTTGTCAGAAAACCTTGCACAGACTTTCAGCTTTGAATTCGTCAGTAGGTGGAATTCGCCCTTGTAGGTTTTCACATGTTTTCACATGGTAAGACTTCATTCCTATAAACCTCTGAGCTCAAACTGGTGAAGGTTTTTCTCTCATTTAGAGCTCAATCCAAAGATGTTTTTTCACTGCAGACAGAGCAAACTATGAAAAGGTCGAGTCCATCATTAAAAGACGTTTGAGCTCACGTTGACGTGTGTAAACCTGCTAGATAGAAAACTGAAAGCTGAATAAGTAAAGCCTTATCAGTACATGAAGACAAATTCAGCTCCAGTGAAGATGAAAATTAACATTATTTAGTTTTAGAAAATGAGAAGTTGTGTTTTTTTCCCCCAGAAGTCATTCCAGATCATTCAATGTCTAATTTATTTATTCATATTGAACTAAACATCTGGTTTCAGCATCTGGATGTTCCCTATTGAATAAAAACTGAATAAAAAGACTCATTTTTTCTCACTGTTTGAAGTTAAACCAAAGACAAACTTTTTTTGTTTTAGTTCACCCAGAATTAACAAAATGATTTCTATTTGCTAAATGCCACAAAACTTGGTAAGAATCTTTCTTTTTGTAACTTTCTTTGAATTCAGAAGTTTGCACTGTAAAAGCATGTTGGTTGAATTTCTAGTTCGAATATCTAAGCAGGCCTGAAATAAGACAAAATTAACATAAAAATAACTTTCAACAAGAAACCTGATCTTGTTTTAAGTCAGTGACGTCTTAATATTGATTTTAAAACAGTATTTATTGGAATGGCAGATTATTTCACTTGCAGTAACATATTTTAGTGAAATAATCTGCAAGTGCAACTAGAACTTTTTCATCAATATTAAAGAAGGACTTAAAAATAACTCCAATATCTGCCTCTTAGTTTTCTCTTATTCTAACTGCACTAAGATATTCTCACTAGAAACTCGACCAAAATTACTTGGTAGGATTTTCTGTTTTTGCAGTGTAGATACATTTAGTCAATGTCAGGGATAACTGTAAGGTTATGTAAAGCTTTTTTGAGCTTTACATCATGTTATAATGTTATTCTCTCATTAAAATCATACCTGGAGTGTCGCTTTGATTCCTTCATGCGTGTTTGAGAAATCATCTAATCTCCATGGCAACCACTCAGCTGAGCAAAACGCCTGGTTGGACCTAGCTCCGCCTGTTAGCTACAACAAAATCTCTGAATTGTTTCATGGCAGTTCGAAAATATGAATGATTTTGGTGATTTTAACTAACATAAAACAGGAGAAGTTTAGTCGGATTTCACTTCAGATGGTGAGAAAAAAAATAGTTTCTTTTTTTTCGGTGAATGTATGTATCTGGTTTCAGTAAAATATAGTCAAGAAAGTTTTAAAATACTAGAAATTACATCACAAAACATAAAGAAATATCAAGTTGGAGTCGAAGTTGGTCTTTTGAGAATTAATTGAAATGTTACATTTTCATGGAGTACTTTTATTTACGTACAAATTCTTCTGTTTACTTAGAATAAAAAAAACAAACAGAAGAAATGCAAGAAACAATTTGCAGAATTGTTGCAGTTTTGATTTTATTGCATCACTTCCTCTTCTGTGGAGCATCCTGTTAGAGCCTGCAGCCGATGGCGAAGTGTCCTTTCTCCGGCCAAGTCTTTAAATGCCTCCCTGATTTGCAAACCGATGAGTGTTTTGTCTGGAATTAATTTCTCGCTACCAGTTCACGTCCTTCATCTGGTTCAAGAGCCTAATGGTGTGGAAGTCGGAGAGTGTCTGTGTGAGTGTATTTTCAGGTTTTAATCTGTGCTGGAAGTGTGTGTGTGTGTAAAGTGTGGTTAATGACCTTTGAAAGAATGAGCTAGCTCCAATTGAACCTCAGGGAGTCTAACCGATTGCAGCTGTAGGAGTGTGGGTGTGGTGCTAAGCGCTAACTGATGAGCCGTTGTGTCTAATCTGCACCAACAAATCAGAGCGAGGTTTACCACACACACATTGATACGCAGGAAAAGTGAGCGAGTTCAACTCGTTTCGCTCACTTTTCGTTTGTCTGTCGGCTCCTAAATGTGTTGGTGGATCTGTTTGTCCTGCGGCGGACGTGAGTTGGTTTGACAGGGTGGTAATGGGGCCCAGGCCGGGCAACGCCACCAACGTGGAAACAGACCTGTCGCTGATGAACACTTACACACCCACACGCACACGCACCCACACACACACACACAGTATTATTTCTTATCAAATTGCAGTCTAGCAAACACAAGTCGAATAGCTTCCAGTCAACAAACAGACGATCTGTCCGCCTCAAGCTTGTATCTCAATGTTTCAATGCATTAAATTCAAGCCAAAAGGGTTCAGACATTTACTTCCTTATTTTACATTCAATCATTTTCAGGAAAGTAAGAGTATTTGTTCCAATGAAGCTTGTTTGTCAAATTAAAAGTACCTTTTGTTAGTAAATACCTTTAAGAGAGACTAATTATGGATGTTTGTATACCTTAATTTTGGCTTCTACTGCTTCTAAAAACAAAAAAACTAAACACCAAGTCGTTTTTTTGGCAATGAAAGTGAGCCGATTCAAAAACCTCCAGAATGTTACGTCACATTCCACACTCAGATCGCCGCTACCTAGCAACCATAGCCAGCCCAGCCCCGTTACCTAGCAACCACAGCCAGCCCCGCCCCGTTACCTAGCAACCCAGCAGTTGGTTTTACCGCTGTATGTGCTGTTCAGTGACGGATAGAAAAGATTTATTTATGATAGTACTTTCTTACAATATGAAGAAGATGTTTCAATCCACGGATTAAACAAAGACAATAGAATAGAATAGAATAAAATAGAATAGAATAGAATAGAATAGAATAGAATAGAAGTACTTTATTCATCCCAGCAGGGAAATTACTTCGCAGTTGCAGCATAAAGACAAGACACAGTAACAACTAGTTGTAGATAAGATAAAATAAAATATATAAAATATAAAATTGGAGACGTCAATAAAACAGATTTACACACAGATATTCACAGATTAGTAGTCCAGTAGATTTGGTTCGACTAGAGACCAAAATTGCAACATTTGTTACATTTTCTGGTTCACTTTCAAACTGCACTGTCAAAGCAACCAAACTGTTTGAAAAACCTGTTCCCCTCCTCGCCTGTGGGGGCGCTGCACCAAGAACCACTGAAGAAAATTACACGAAAACCTCTGAAGAATGTAAACAAAAATTTTCAAATCAAATTTTAGCATTTGTAGGATTTCTGCTTCATCTTTGGCTAAAGACCATGGTACCCCCCAGCACGTTTGTTTTGGTTGTATTTACCCAGAATGCTCTGTGCTTTAGTTTACTACCTGCTTTTGGAGCAATCGCCGGTCCACTTGGCATTCACCTTTCTATGGGAAGTGCACCAGAGTTCACTTCAACCAAACTGTGATGGAGGTTTCTAGGCAGACTAACTTGATCTTTTAGTTCTGTTACTCACCAAACGAACCAGACCTTCGAAGGAAACGGACTGGAGTTTCAATACAGGGTTTTGCCTGCGGTAAGAACTTTGATCCATAATAATTATTGCATTTTGATTAATAATAGACAGTTTGTGCTTCTGTTTGATTTAAACTCCTCTTATTATCAGTAACCTCTCTGTAGCAATCTGTATTTTCATTTTTGCTTTACTCAGAAGACTTCAAAGTGAATTTCAGTTACCTTTACATCTAAAACTCTGTCCTCATTCTTCTCTTCCTTATCTCATAATTCTTTTTTTTTTTTTCCGTATTTCTAATGAATCACGCTGAAGCGAGTTTTCATACTGGAAGCCCTCTGGCATGCACACATATTGCATACATTCATCACTGCTGCAACACATCTTAGACTCTGAAAGATAAATACATAATGGCACAGTTATTTGCACATTTGCTCATGAATTTATTTGTTTTTGAAAATATGTATCTATGGGTAAGAGTATATCATGCACTCTATTTCTTTGTTTTACCGGAGAACAACAGATACTGAGTGGTGGATATATAGAAAAACTAACAAATAATAATGGAATCTGGTATTTAAATGGTAATATTTTCTCACATTGTTATTTATTTTAAAGTATTTTTATCTTCCTCTTTTTTGCATCATATCAAGTGAATTTATGAAACAAGAAAATGTTACGTTGATATACGACCTGTAGGGGTCGCTGTTTAGCTCAGCAGTGTCCAAAGGGCGGGCTGCGGGCCATTTGTGGCCCTCAAAGGATTTTGGTCGGCCCTTGCTCACAATTCAAAAATAACCTGAACTTGAACTTTTCACTGATGTTCAAACAAAGAAACAAGACACAAAGTATTCATCCAGGTCTTTAATTTATTTATCAGTAATAAGGAACAAAATCCTCCAGTTGATTTAATAAACTTAGAAAAATAAAGCTAAATTAATTCATATTTTGTTCTTTTTTCTGAAAAGACGCATGAAGCTAATCATGAACTAAGTATAATATGATTTGTTGTTATTTGTTTTAAATTGATAGCTTATCAATCGTTAAGTTATAAACAACATAATGGATGTTAATCCATGATCATGTTTAATTTTTTGCTTTTCTTAGCATTTTCACTGTTATCCCTCAAGAGTTTTTCTTAAAAAATGCTGTAAATAATTTGTTTTGTTTTGTTAAATAATATGATCTTAAGTGTTAAGCTACCAATATTTACATTATCTGGTGTTATTGTCAATATATGGACAAAATTTACATGATGTGTACTGTTTCAGCCGTAATTATCAGTTGGAAATGTTGCAGAAATTCACCTTTAAAAAGTCTTTCAGACACTAATGGCATTAAAACAGCATTTTCACATCCAAATAGTTATATTTAAACATTTTTTTACAAGAGGTAATTCAAATTAAACAACAAATAAAACAGCTGGAGTGAACAGTTGAAGAAACACCTGCAGTTACGTGAAGATGTGGAGATTGAAGCTCGAAAAAAAACAAAACAAAACAAACCTGGCAATGGAAACACATTGGTGAAAAAAACCCAACAATATTTAGTTTTCATTTAAACTATTCACTTCATACAGATAAATATTGTGGTTTAAACATTTTCTTATCAAACTAAGAGTAAAAATGATAAAAAAAAATTCAGGATGGTGGGAGAAAGTGTGTGCGTGTGTGTGAGGGTGTGTGTGCGTGTGTGTGTGTGTGTGTGTGTGTGTGTGTGTGTGCGTGGGCATGCAGGTGTGTGTGTGTGTGTGTGTGTGTGTGTGTGTGTGTATTTCAGGATTTTGTTAACTAAAACCCAATTTCAACTTCAAATCATTGGCCTGCCAACAGCAGCCGCCTGTGACATCATCACTGAGAGACGGGTCGATACTAATGAAGTCAGAGAGAGGAGGTGAAATCCAATTATGATCCTCAGTTCATAAACAATATATTTCTATTAAAATGCAACTTGTACAGAAGTGTAGGGTGTCGCACGAAAAGAATAGAGAACACAGGTAAAATAAATGAAAAGGGGGAAAAACAGGTACTAGAGAAAGTTGTGAAGTTTGGTTATTGTGTTTAATATTGAATGAACTGTGTTAAAAATGACCAATCAGTCTCTTTTATTCAAAATTGTAATAAACCCAAAATGTTTTCCTGAGAGATTTGAACATCAGCAAACCAACGGCTCATTTCAAACATGTAGAGGCAATAATCTGATTATAACAGGAATGTTTATGGGAGAAAGAAATCGCCCATGTTTGTGTTTGATGGTGGAAAAAATACCAATAAATGTTCATGTTTGTTATTCTAAGTGCTTTTTATTGCAATGTGAGCTTCGTTTAGGTAATGGGTCAACTCGGAAACATCAAAGGTTCAAGAAATGATTTAGATAAATGAAAATAATGTCATCAAAGCTGACTGAGTGTTTGGTGTAAAAGACTATCGCCATGGAAACAGACAGCAAACCTGCAAAAGAGAACGAAAACACAACGAACAGATTAAGGAGAAAGGTTTCTAATTTGTTCGACACAGAAGACTTCCATATGGGCCCAATAAAATGATATAAATTACATCAAAAACACAGACATATTGGGACAAACCTGGTGTTAATTTTTAAAAACATTTCTTACAAAAATAATTGACCAAAAATGTAACTATATTACAGTGTCTGTTCCATAAAAATATTGATATTACCCATTGAAAACAGTGAAATGCTATATATATATATATATATATATATATATATATATATATATATATATATATATATATATATATATATATATATATATATATAGTATTTTAGTCCACATTTAGCATCTTTACTGTTGTTAGCATTACAGTTTGCAAACAAGTTTTAATTTCCATTTTTCAGGTAAGAATAAGGCAACAAATTGTCTGAAAGACCTGTAGCATTGGCTTTAACATGCTAATGCTAGGTCAACAACTCAGTTAACATCAGCATCAAACTATACATATCAAAAATTTTAGAGTAAACTTGCTGGATTTGGTAAATGTTTTTTTACCAACCTAGTTTCAATTTGGTTAATTTATAGAAAACTAGATCAAAACCAGAAGATGCTAACGTCTGTCGTAGCAAGCTAACATAAGCAGAATCTGTTCAAGCATGCTAGCACTAACAGAATAAATACATTTTTGCTAATATTAGCATTAAACCACTTAAGACATACCTGCATTAAGTTGTTAAGAATATGATAAAAGAAAAACACTCCAGTTTCATATTTCTGAATACAGATGTAAACGTCTCTCATTATTTTTTTTGCTTCTGATCAAAGCACAAAAATCAACAAAAAATGTTTTTAGTGCCTTATCAACAAATGAATACAAAAAAGACATTCACATAATTGTTTTTGTTTGGTTTGGTTTTCATTAGTACAATATATAATTAGCATGCTAATGAAATGGCATTAGCATTTCATTAGCAATGTAATGTATATACAAGTATACACATTAACTGTATATATTAGTGACGATGAATAATGAGAAGGAAGAATAAAGAAATAGTTACCAATCTAAATTCAATAAATTTTGCTTTACTGTACCTTCTAATTTGTCAGTTATATCTGCATGTCAGCAAAACACAACATATAATTTAGAAAATTTCTTTGCCTGAAAATCAGGTACGTTAACAAAATTGTGCTTAAAGAAAAGATTGTTCATTCTGGCAAAAATCGAAATGTTTTCTTTTATTTTTAATTAATTAAATGCTTGAAATGTGTCAGTTGTATTTGGTTACAGTATTCTGACTTTTAAGATGATGTACATATTTAAATTTTCTGTCAACCAACTGAACATCTAGCATTAATGTATTGAAGAAGTTTGAAGTCAAACTCAACTTTTAGCCTTTTTATTCCATTTGTTTATCATAAAATGACATTCACGTCTAATTTCAACCTCATCTTTCCTCTGTGGACTCAAATAAAAACACCTTCAGGGGACAGAAAACACACAGACACATATCTGAACTGACAAAAGAAAAATGAGACCCATAACGCTTTGAGTTGTGGGACGCAGAAATGTCGTTAGTGACACTAAAAACAGAACCTAGCAACACGTTTTAAAGTCCAGCTCCGTCCCTGGATCTTACGTTCAGCATATGGAGCTGAGTTGTGAATCTTGAGCACAATCCCAAGTTTGAGTCCAAAACATTGTTTCCCTCGTCTGTTCTTCTGCAGCAGTGCAGGAAATCTGCTCCAGAGAAACAAATTAGATTAATCACAGCAGAAACTGGAAACGAATAAAGACCACTACGCTTTACACACACAGCTGAAGAAAAAGAGGAGCAGGAAAAACACACACACACTTACAGTTGGTAATGCCATGCTCTGAAAGCAGGGCGTTGGGTTTGTGTGTCAGCGCAGCATCAACTGTGGCATCTGTTGCCCACTGAGCCAATCTGCTGGAGCTGGAGTCAATTATAAACACATTAGACTCTGTTTCACATAACACACACTGACAGACATACCTGGCGCCGACCAGCCCTCTGCTCACAGCGTCATACTGAACCTTTCCGAGAGTTCAGGGTCCTTCAAGGCTCCATGCAGCAGATATGTGTGATTGTGGCATTAATGAGACAGTTTACAGAAGCAAAGGCGATCTATTATGCTTCCTTGAACTTCCTTGTTTTTTATTCATTCATAGAAAATGAGATTTCCTGCCTGTTCTGACCTCCTTTCTGATTGAAATGTTTGAGGACAAAATGTAGCTTCAGTTTGATTTGGGACCAAAACTGCAATATTTTCAGCCATTTGGAAAACCTGTTCCCCTCCTCGCCTGTGGGGGCGCTGTACCAAGAACCACTGAAGGAAATGACACAAAACCCTCTGAAGAGACTGAGCGCAACTTCCCTCTTCACAAAAGGTAAATAAAACTAAAGTAGCATCAGATTTCAGCGTTTATAAGATTTATTTTTTGTTGTTGATAAAAGACCGTGAGACATTAGCTAGGTAGCCAGTGCTTTTGTTTCAGTCGTATTTACCCAGAATGCCCTGTGCTGTACTCCACTTCCTGCTTTTGGAGCAGCCTCTGGTCCAGTTGGTGTTCACATATGCATTCAAACCACACCAGAGTTCACTTCCACCAAGCCCAAGTTTTTAGGTGGACCAGAGTTTGATTTTTTTGGTCCAAATCAGAGTTTGACGTATTCACACCTCCCCAGACAAACCGGTCTTTCTGGACAAACGGACTGGAGTTCAAGTAAAGTGGACTAATCAGTACTGGTTTTAATACACCCTTTAAATCCTTATAAGCTGCTGCTGACCACGCCCCCACCCCCATCTCAATGTTTACACTTGCCTTGAAAAGGGCTGTAAACCAGGGGTCTCAAACTCCAGTCCTCGAGGGCCGCTGTCCTGTGCCACAGGTACAAAATGCTGGAATGAAATGGCTTAATTACCTCCACCTTGTGTAGATCAGTTCACCAGAACCTTAATTATTCTATTCAGGTGGTGCAGCAGAGGCACATCTAAAAGTTGCAGGACTGCGGCCCTCGAGGATCGGAGTTTGAGACCCCTGCAGTGTAAACAGATGAGCAATTATTCAACTGTAGATCTTTGAAAAGCAGACGTGGAACCTCCTGCAAAACCAACAAGAATGCAGTAAGTGGTTTCTGGATGGTAAGTCAACAACAAAACACTTGTCTTTTCCAGCAGCCATTGTATAGAGCACACAGCGGTGAAACCAGTTGACCAAACATGTTGCAGCTCCGTTTGGTTACCGGGAGGAACTCTGCTGGGGTTGCTAGGTAACAACGCAGCACCCCGTCAGTTGTGACTAAACATTAGGGAGGTTTTTTGATCTAAATATGTAAAGAGAGACACATTTTGTGAGTATATTTTGATTTAAAATTTGTAGTTTTGTTCCAATTTATTATTTAATTTATTCTTAAATTTTGGTTTGCAAAAAATCAGTCCAGGTGCCCCAAATGGTCTGTAGGCCCCACTTTGAACACACTTACTACAAGGTTTAAAAAAGAAAAGCCTCAAAAGTTTCTGACTAAACAACAAGCTGTTTAATGTCAGTTGGAGCAATTTTCTGAAATAATCTAATCTGCTGTGATTCTCAGGGGGGCCAGCGTCACTCTTCACATCTGATCTCACATCTGATCGACTTCAGAACCGAGAACGCAATAAGAGAAACACGTTCAGCTGCGTCTTCTTCTAAAACTCAATTTGTTGAAGAGCCTCTTTGTTAAATGTGGAGCCTGCATCTGAATCCCAGCAGAGGATCGGCGACTCGATGCGTCTCTTATAAACGCGCCTGACAGACAGAATGGAAGAGAACAGCTCTGAGTTTCTTTCATTAGCGGATCGACAAGCCGTCACCAGAACCGACTGCAGGGCTTCATACACACGTTCTGGCTTTTAATGCATTTTGCAGAGTCTCCTGCATCCTTCTGTGAATTTTATGTGACGGCTGACAAATAAGCATCGGTTCAGAGTGACTGACAAGGAGGCAGATTATGAAAAACAGAGTTTCTCTCTCTGTCGTCTGCAGTTGTTACATTTCCATCTGGTTCTCTTTACAGCAAACGGAGGACATTGTAGATAAAGCAGTAAATTCACAGTAAAGTCACTAATTCTGAGATTAGTTAATTTTTATTTTTTTATTTTTTTAAAAACATGTAAATTGTGGAGTTTGAAAAGTCAAAAACTCAAAGAAAATTTGAGATCAGACTGAAAAGTAAATAAATTCCACCGAAACATTTCTTAAATTTTGAAACTGACTTAAGAATTGCTTTAATGAAAAACTGTAGAACATTCTGAGTTTGAAAAGTCAAAAATCTGCACTTAGAAGCTGAGAAATTTTCAGATTGATCTCAGAAATTTTAGAGAAATTTAGACTTTTGAACATTTGACAATCAACAATCTGCTGGAAAAAGTTCAAAAATGTTTAAGTTGATTTCAGAAATTTTCTGGGAAAAAAAATTGTAGACGTTTCTGAGTTTGAAAAGTCAAAAACCTGCTTGAAAAAAAATCTAAAAGTGTTTTAGATTAAACTCAGAAATTTCTAAGAAATCATAAAAAGTAGTAAAGAAAGAAAAATATCAGGAAGGAAATAAGAAAAAACACTGAAGAAAGTTTATAAATACTGACATTTTATCAAACTCTCCAGAACAGGAAAACTTTTCCAGATATAGAAATTTGTATTTTTCCTGAATTATTCCTAATTCTCATCTCCTTTTGGATTTCATCACCTTCAGCTGGGAAGATCCCAGTATCAGTGTCAGTAATGGAGCTGAACCCACTGGGAGCTGGTTCCAGACGACCGGCCTCGAACCGCCGAGCCATCAAATATGAGGCGGTGTGTGTGTGTGTGTGTGTGTGTGTGTGTGTGTGTGTGTGTGTGAGAAGTCACAGAGGAAACCGGTGTAACCTTTATGCTGCTCTTTACTCTGTCAGTTCACGTAAAAACACGACTTCATCACTTAGCGAGGAAGAGGAGGAGGAGAAACAAGCGAGGAAGAGGAGGAGTAAACGTGATTAAACGGGGGGAAAGGAACGTTTGCAGCGAGGAGGGAATGAAGAAAACGATGTGAGGAAAAGATGAAGATGTTTCATATTTTCAAGGTTAAACGCTCCGCTGTCAGGCAGCCTGCTGGCCGGAAAAATGAACAAAGAAAAAGGCAGAAAACCGGAGACAAAAGAAAACTGGAGCTGTTAAAAGTTTACAGAGATGAAATAAAACATTAAAGAAGCAGCATTACCACTTTTTCAAGCATTTTATAGCATAATCAAGTAAAAATGTGAGTTTCAGTTGTTAAAAAGTTAGAAATGTCAAATATGACTTCAAGAAAATTTGACTTTGTAATTTAAAATTTGGTCTCTGTCTCTTTAAGAAGCTCCTGCTCTTTCAGAAGCTCCGCCTTCAGGAAGTCATCACAACATGGCTCCTCTATTAACCCTTTAGCAACTTTTTTACCAGTGTTGTTCTGAGAAGTAGCTCCTATAATGAGCTCAGCACTTCAACCAGGCGTTAGCTAATTGCTGCAGGCTAGTTTGAAGGAGCTGAGTTGCAAATCGAAGCCCCTTGAAGGCGGAGCTACGTCCAACCAGGTGAATGGTTGCCATGGAGATGAAAGGATTGAATCAAGGCGACACTCCAGGTTTTGATGAGGGTATGAGATTATGATCTGATGTAAAGTGTTTTTTTAAAGTTGATTTTACACGGCACTGCCCCTTTAAAGATACTTTCATTGCTCCAGGGTCTAGTTAAAACCTGGCTGGGTTTAGATTTTTAACGTTGCACTTGGAAATACTTCACAATTTTCCTGTTTTCTGTAGGAACCAGCATGTTAACTTAAAGCTAAAGCATGTAACTTTTATAAAGAATCATTTTTTTCCGTATTTACTGAAACTGTCACCATGTTGTGTTTGTTATGAGACACATAATCTGTGAAAAGATTGATCTCCTCCACCTCCTCCCTGCATCACTACAGAAGAAAACAGCCAATCAGAGCCAGGAGGAGGTCTTAGTCAACAATAACGTCTTAATTTCAGTTTGGGATCAAGCTCCTGAACGTACTTTAACTTAATTCTGTTTGAATGCATCAAATAAAATCAGTATGTGATTTTCTGAACTCAGTAAGAGACTTTATAGTGGGATGCTCCTTCAGAGTCTCCTTACTGATGAAATAAATTAGATTTTAAATCTTCTTTCAAGTGTTTTAGAAAACTAGACAAAAATACTTGTCATTTGGTATATGTATAAATCCAATAACATAATCAGAGTCTCAGCAGTGATTAAGATCCGTACAAATAAATATGACATAAACGTATCTGCTCCTTCGCCTCTCCTTTGGTCTCCAAAAACCAGATAAATTATTCACTTCATCTCAGCAGTAATTATCCGCTGCAGCCTCATAAATCACAACCACCTTAAAAAGGTCAGCCACGTTACCTGGATGTAGACAAACAATTAAAAATCAGATAATGCTGCATAATTTATACAATATATTAGATTTCCCTGAGGTTAGCACCATGCAGCAAACACAACAGACACTGATGGATAACAGACGCTCTTCAGGACGTCGTTCTGCCGCAAAACAGTCAAAAAAAAAAAACGCTTTCCAGTTGGTATTATTCTGTGTGTTTACATCCACCCATCCAAGGAGACTGAGGAGCCTAATCAAGTTAATTAACTGCATTTACACTGTAAAAACATAAAAGTATTACACTAATTTATAGTGCAGATATCTTAGCACTTTTGAATTAAAACAAAACTAACTTACAAGTAACTTTTTCCGTAAGAATTAAGAACTTGTTTTAAGAAAATAATTTCTTAATATTGATGAAAAATTCCACCAGCAGATTATTTCACTTTTCAAAGACATTTTTCCATTTGTTTAGTGAGATAATCTGCCGGTTTATTCTTCTGTCCATGGAAACTACGGACACAGCAAAGCAGCAGAAAACACTAAGACAAAAACAAACTTTATTTTAGGCAGAAATTTGTTTTGATGCGACGTCCGAGACGTTGTTTCGCTAGCAGTAGCATCATGCCACTGTTAGCGCTGTGTGCTAATTGTTAGCTTCTTGAGGACGGAATCATACTGTGTGTTTATTACATAAATAGTTTGTTTACAGCATTTTGTTGAGAGAAACACATGATGCAAATTGACTCAGCGACGTTCTTGGCGCTAGCATTAGCTAAATCGCTAACAATGGTGAGGCTTGTTTACAACATGTGTTCATTCATGTTTTCTGCCTCGAACAGGTAAGGTTGGAAGAACAAGGCTTCGGTTGTTCACATCTTTTCATCACCTTGTGGGGAAAAAGTTTCTGCTCTGCTAGATAATCGTATCTCTGTCGTCAAACTACAAAAATGGCAGAAGGAGGAAGAGTGGAATCCTCTGTGACCTGCAGGGGGCGGGGTTTGAAGTGCCTCATTTGCATTTAAAGAGACGGCACAAAAATAAGTTAGTCAGATCAGAAGTTAAAGAAATGTCTGTGGAGCTTTAATAATGAGAAATTAAAACTGAAACATTGCAGCTCTACTTTACATAGATCACAACTGACTGATTTAAATGGAAAAAGTAATTTAAAAGCACAGTATGTCTACATTACGTAGTGACAAATACGCCTTAAAGGTACAGTGTGCAACTTGTATAAAAAATATTTTTTACATATTTGTTGAAACTGTATGTGACAGTATGGTATGAGATAGTATTTGTTTAAAAAATTACCTCTTCTGTCTTCTCCGAGTGCCGACCAAAAACAACCAATCAGAACCAGGAGGCGGATCTTAGCGCTGTTAATAATCCTCATGTAAGCAATACTAAAAGTGATAATGATGGAGAAACAACTTTTTTCTGTAACTGTAAGTTGTTTCTCCAACATTATCACTTTTAGTATTGCTTACATGAGGATTATTAACAGCGCTAAGATCCGCCTCCTGGCTCTGACTGGTTGTTTTTGGTGGAGAATGGTGCATTTCCTCAGGGATTAAGTGGAGGAGATCAATCTTTTTTATGGTGACAGTTTTAACAAATATGGAACAAATATGAAAAATAGTTTTGTAAAAGTTACATCCTGTAACTTTAAAATTCCTGAACCTTCAGAGTCACATAAAGACGGTTACAAAGTCGGCCTTCCATCACCTGAAGAACATTTCCAGGATTGAAGGACTAATATCACAAGATCTAAAGAAACCCATCCATCCGTTCATATTTAGCCGCATGGACTACAGCAACAGTGTCTTTATAAGTTTATTATTTCACAAATATTTAGAAAGGTCATCATTTCCTCAAAATGGTGTTTGAACCACCAGAGTAATAATGCGGAGTGTCGCTCCTAGTGAGGCTGAATCAGAGATAAGTTGAGCTTTGTTTGGACAGGAGACAGATGCAGGAAGAGAGACTCGCGCTGGAGGGAATATCAGCCATGAAGCTCATTAAAAATGATTATTAAAGCAGCAACGCCACAGAGAAGCATCCAGGCGTGGCTGCAGCATCCCAGGTGTGTTCGTACGTTTAGCCAGATAGATGCTGCTGCAACCAGAGTGCAACTGGTTGAAACACATGAAATGAGATATTCAACCGATTTGACTCCGCAAGCATTCCTGATTCATGTGAATCTGAAACAGCATCCATGTGTTAGATAACTCCTCCTGATCCAGGGGTGTACAAACTTTTTCATTGCTGAATCAAATCAGGCCAAGAAAATAACAATAAAAATATAATCAAGCAAATAAAGTAGTTGGATTTATTTTTATTTTTTGATTAGGCAATGGATGTTATTCATCGTAGATTTAAAACATAAAAAATGGTATTTTGGCTGTTTTCGAATTCTTCTGGGCTCAAAGGAACAAATTTATTTTCAGTTATAAGATCTGGATTTGGATCAATTTCTTTCAAGACGCTTCCTGAGATTTAGTCGAGTTTAATAAAGTAAATAAAAGCTAATTTGGGTGAAATTAAAATAAACATTTCTGTAAAGACGTGGTTCTACTGCCTACAAAACCTTGGTTATAAAAATAAGAACATTTTGAGTTGTAGTTAACATTTTCCATGATAAGAAAATTATGCACTGTAACAATTTGACCCTGATGATGGGACAAATTTGTATCATTCTTGAACTGAAGTTGAAGGCCGCAGAAAACCAGACCACAAGCCACAAATGACTCTGGACACAAAGGGTTTAAGGAGTTGTGATCCGTTTGTGATGCCAGAAGTTCTTCCTTCTTTTGAGTGTTTCAGATTGGTAGTGAATGTAAAACATGTATAATGGAGCCATTAATCTTTAATATTTAATTACTTTAATGGAATATCTCTGTAAGCAGACAGAAGACATCACTCATAAGCGGTGGCACATTGTCGTTCCTAATGGGCATTTATTATGGTAAAAGGCTAATTAATCAGTGTAGGAAAACATTAGCAATCATGGTAATCCAGCTGAAAACTGTTTTCTAATGAGAGATACAAATATAAAACCACATTATGGCGGCAGACTGGACACTTTCTCACGATTTGATCCAGTCAGAAACGATCAGGAGGAAAAATAAGAGAAAGTAGACGCAAATTGTGATGCTAGCAATGCAGTTAAAGTTCTTGGCTTTTACGCCAACAGGAGCTACTTTAGTTGTGTAATGGCTGCCAAGCAATGACCTGAGAGATGTAAACCAACTAACTTCTTCTTCACTGCTCAGTTTGTTGTCAAACGAAGGAGAAAAGCTGCAGAGAGAAGAGAGAGTTGCACCTTACAGCGCAAGATCAAAGAAAAACGCAGCAGCTGAAAATGTTGCAACTTTGATTCCCAATCAAGCTAAATCTACCAGACGATGAGGTGTGAAACCGGTGGTTTCTTAGGTTGCATTCAGACCAGCCCTGTTTAATCCGTTTTAATCAAACTCCAGTTTGTTTGTCTAGAAAGTCCGATTCATTTGGGGAGATGTGAAAGTCCAACTGGACCAAAAACACAAACTCTGGTCCACCTACAAACCTGCATCTCTGTTTGACTGAAGTGAACTATGGTGTGGGATATGTGAACGGCAAGCGGACCAGAGACCATTCCATAAGCAGGAAGTGGACTACAGCACAGGGCATTCTGGGTAAATACAACCAAAACAAACATGTGACACTAGCGCTAGCAGCAGAAATGGCTCATCGTCTTTTACCAAAGACAAGAGAAATTCTAGATCTGCTAAAGTCTGTCGCCACTCAGTGTGCTCAGTTTCTTCTTCAGTGGTTCTTGGTACAGCGCCCCCACAGGCGAGGAAGGGAAGAGTTTTTCAGAGGGTTTGGTTTGTTTGACCCAGTGCAGTGTGAAAGAGAACCACAGCAGCTGAAAATGTAACAAATGTTGCAGTTTTAGTCCCCAATCGAACAGAGTTCACCAGACTATCAGGTGGGAAAACAGGCCGACTCCATGCTGGATGCGACTGAGAAAGAAAAACGTGGAAATCTGCAGAATATTAGAAACCAATCTGGATGCTGCTGACCTGAAAACACAAAAAGATGGCAACAAAAGCTTTCACTGGGAGCTGAGCACAATGCGGGGTCTAAAAAAAAAATAAAAACAGGATGCAAACTCGTTCGCTTTCATCTCCCAGACCTCCTCATCCGTCCATCCTTCTTTTCTTTCCTCTCCTCCATCGCCATCTCTCTCCTCAAAAGGTTAGTAAATGTCAGATGGGAGTTGTCATCGCCTTCAATGGCGTCATATTTCTTCATAGAAACTCTGTCCGTCTCTGTGTGAAAGAAAAGCGTTTTGGAGGAAACCGAGCTGAGGATCTGCTTCTCTCTCCCTTCATTTGTCACTTTGTATAAAGAAGCAACAAAACTTCAGTGGTTCGGCTTCGGCGACTCAGTCCTTATATTTCACTGCGTCTTGCTGCTGCGTCTTCATCAGAGCCTTTATTTGCCCCCTCTGTATATTTTATGACTAATAGAAGGAGCAGGCTTTAGTGGCGATGACAAATCCCTGCACTCAGACAGTTTTACAGCCCCTAAAGAGCCCCTTGACAAACGACGGGGCTGTAAACCCAATATTCTAATGCTGCATGTTATTGTAATGCTGCGTGTGCAAGAGTGGATATTCAGGAGATATTAAGTATCGCTCCTCTCAACCAATTATTAAAGTGCTTTAGCATCCAGAGGAAGACAAACACGAGCCGGGAAACTGACAAACGGTGGTTTACACACTGTTTATGTTGGGATAAAGTCTTAAATTAAACTGCTTTAATATACGCCCTTCACTTTTCCAAACACAAATATAGATGTGTTTTATTTGGATTTTAGGAGATGCACCAACAGAAAGTAGTGTATATTATAAAGTGGAAGAATTTCACTGCAAAAACAACATCTAACCAATTATTCTTGGTCTAATTTCTCATGAAAATATCTAAGCACACATAAAATACTAAAAAAACTAACTTTTACGGAACTGTAAGAATACAAAAACTATTAGTATGTTTTGCGTAATTAATAGTAGAAATATATTTGTACACTTGAAGAAATACAAGCTTAAGTCAATAATTTTATAACACTGATGAAAAATGTCTTGTTATTTCAACTCTCTTATTAAACCTAAATCCTGAAGAAAGTCAAAATTTAAAAAAAAAGTCTGAATTTTGAAAAAGTTAAAATTGTAAATAAAAAAAGTAAATAAAAAAAAAAATCCAAATTTTGAGAAAAAGTGAGAATTCTGGGATTAAAGTCAGATTTCTTTTAAAAAAATATTTTCTTGGCCCTAATCTTCTTCCATACATTTAACGACCTGTTGACTCAGATTTTATTGTGATATAATTTAGATATTTCTAATAACTGGATTAAGCCAGGTTTGAGGTGAGCGACGTTTTCCCATTTTGGCTCGTCAGAACCGGTTTTACAGCAGAGTTTGGATCGGTTCTGTCATTTTAAAGCTTGATAAATCATGACTGGAGTCATTAAGACCCGTCCAGCATGGATTATGTCCTCTCCTCTTACAGTGGATGCAAACCCTTCTCCTCCTCTACTCGTCTTTAATCCCCTAATGTCTGCATGCTCTTATTTCCCCGGAGAGCGGCGAGCCGCGGCGCGCTGCGGGAACGCATTAAACTCAAGAGTTGTTGACGCACGCTCAACAGAAAGCAATAACCTGTGCAGGGTCATCCCCCCTCCCCCGCCCGTTTCTTGCTTTCATTTTTTGAGGTCGGACAGACTTGCCTTTTAGTGCTGCTGTGATTATGTTGCATTTAACATGGGAATTATGAGGATTACACACATAAGTGTGGAGCAGCAAGATTAAAAACACCATCACTGGAAAGGAGCGAGGAAGAAATGCAGCACTACAGTTTGAATGATATCGAGCCCGAAGCGTTTAAAGACACGAATAAGACAACATTTCATGGCTGCAGAAAATACCTGCAGGCTGTCGGGAGGTTTATTCTCACAACCTCAAGTCCGCATGATGGGAGGAAATATTTCACACCAGATAGACGCCAAACTTTAACAACCACCTGCTTCCACCTGTTAGACATCCTGAGCCTGGGAAAGAAACAGAATAACATAAATTTACTGGGGAAAAAGAACTTTGGACATTCACCAAGTGAGTTTTTAAAAAAAATTCTCACTTTTGACAAAGATAATCTCAAAATCTGAGAAAAAATGAGGAAAACGGTACAAATTCTGCAATTAAAGTTAGAATTCTGAGAACAGCTCAGAATTTTGAGGAAAAATCTCACTTTTAAGAAAAATAACAAAATTTCAAGAAAAAACGACATCTGAGAAAAAATTAGAATTTTGAGAAAAATGTGAGGAAAACAGTATAAATTCTGGATTTAAAGCCAAAATTCTGAAAATTTTGCTGATTTTTTAAGGAAAATAATATACATTCACCAAAAGTGAGTAAAATTTCCATGATAAAAAAAAAAACTCTGAAAGAAAAAGTTATAAATGTGAGAACAAAGAGTTTTGAACATTTACCAAAATGAGAGTTTTAAGAAAAAATTCTGAGAAAAAAAATCTAAATATTTGAGACTGTTTTTTTTTTGTGACAATTTTTTTGACTTGCATATTAAATGTGAAAGTAGTAATAAAATTTCTGAATTTTTTCCCCACAACTTTTCTCCTTTCAGATCTCAGAAATGTCTCTGTGTTTTCCAGGACATTTTTGAGATTTTTCTCTCAAATTCACTCTTATTTTTTTCTATATGCAGTGGCTCTAATTCGCTGGGTGCGTCTGTGTGTGTGAGTGACTATCATCTCCAATTTTACAGTAAATTACACCCTAAACAAGCTGAAGAGAGTCGAGCCAACAGGCTGGGACCCGGCGCTCGCGTGTAAACATGATTATATCGAGGAAGTGGCTTCACATTCTCAAGCACACAGTGACAGCCAATTAGGGCCGGCGTTAGCGCCGATTATTCTTCAAATGCAACACAGTGAGGAGCGACAGGAGGAAGAGCAGGGAGGAGGATGAGGAGCAATTAAAATGAAAAAAGCATCCGGAGCGCCACAGCCTGGGTTGTAATTACAGCGTGTGACTCCATATTAGGGCTGTTTGCTTGGACTAACAGCTGACTGTTGTTTTCAATTACACATGCCATCAGATTATGTGGGGGAATGAGGAAGAGGAGGAAAGAAAAGTGTTTTCCTTCTCCTCCTGACATGAGACGGGAGGATTTGTGACGGAATTAGTAGGAACAATTATTCTAAGTCCCATCCGAGGTGGAAAAGCACCTATAATTACTGACAGGTCGGGTTTCTGCACCGGGTCAGGAGGCTCGCAGGATAATAATTATGGGAACTCAATTAGTTTGTCCTCTCTCCTCCTTTTTTCCCTCCTTCTTCATAAACAAAAAGTGCATTATGCATCGATCCTCAGGAGTTGCTTGGGTAACAAAGCGGTGACGTGTCCTTAATGAACTGTCTGCTGCCAGCAGCTTGAAAAGGCTCTTCAGATTCTGATAATTAACTTAGTCCAAATCTGACTGAGGGGAGCGAAGTTCTAAGCCATTTCCACCATTTTATTTAGCTTCTCCCTGAAGGGAAGCGTTTCCTCTTCTTCACTGGATTGTTACGGTTGTTCCTTGATGAAGCCATGAAATTCGACTATCATGTTACGCAGATGATGCTCCGCTCTTCATCACGACGTCGTCCATCCAAACTGAGCAAATCAATCCATGCAGGCGCCAAAAGCTTCTCCTGCTGAACAGAAACAAACTGTTCAGTTGTCGTAGTCAACACTACGGCAACTGAAGGTATAATATTTGGACCGATCTGGAGTCAGATTCAGTTATTACAGCTAGAAAGTCAAAGTTCATTCACATTTACAACAACCTTAGCTGATCAAAGTGCATCACAACATGATGAAAAATTAAAGTTTGATAAAAATAATAAGACAATTATAAAAATGGCAGAAATATTGTCTTTATGTGGCTCTGGACATTCAGAGTCACATAAAGACAGTTACAAATGCAGCCTTCTATCACCTAAAGAACATTTCCAGGATTGAAGGACGAATGTCACAGGAGGATCTAGAGAAACTCGAACATGTGTTGTAGCGATGCAACAGTATGAAAAAATGGGCCGATATCAATGTCTGATATTAATATTTATATTGATGTTATGGCTGAAAACTAATATTTACTGATATTATATGTATTTTTCTGTCTTTTTCACACATTTAGAAAAGAAAAAAAGACCAGAAATAGACAGCAACAAGATGGAAATAAATGTCAGTTGTTGGTATCAACCCAGTTTTATTGATCAGTCCGATACCGATCAACATCAGTGCTGATATATGTGTTTATCTTTAGTCGCATTGATTTCTGCGACAGGTCTGCCTGTAAGAGGAACTCAGCTCTCAACTGTTTACAGTTTGTAGTTTTAAAAGTTTATTTTGTCACAACTGGACCTTAATTTGACACCTCTGGACTAAAATATAACTAACCCCATCTGTGAAAAGGTAACAGTTCATTTAGAGGTTATTTACACAGATCGATAATAAATGCAGCAGTATACGTTTTTGCAGCTTCTGCAGCATAAATCTGTTGTTTGAAATGTTGACAGACTTTGCCAATTGAAAGCGTCTCTATAGGGAAGCATGGCGACCAGAGGGCAGCTTTCCTGGGACAACAGTCGCCGTTAATTCCCGTCTCAGCACAGTGAGGGTTCACTCAAGAATCCCATCCGCCGCCGCAGATCTGACATTTTTCTCCTCTAATTGTCTTTTCTTCTTTATCTGCCTGGGATTGCTGGTGAGGTTTTATTTGTTTGTTTCTACTAGTTTGTGTGTTTGGCTGTACCATATTAGAAAATAAGAAAAAAAAAGTGTGCATGCACATTCAAAGCACATATTTATCTCCCTGTGTGTGTGTTTTTTTGCCAATTAGGCACTCAATGACAGGCCATGTGGCGAAGCAGCTAGTGGGACTATTCACGGATCAGCAGTTATTGGAGCAAATTTCCAGTCTACACACAGTTACTGTCATTTTATCTGCATACGGATGTAAAGCTGAGGCTTATCATGCAGCATGATGCGTTCTGTCAACGTATCGCATGTCGCCACTGTTGACATCAGTGGTAACCTCCAAAGAAAAGCATGCAGCCATCATCATGTTGCAAATAAATGTCCTCATATTCAGGAACCTCAGAATGTTTAGAAAGTATCAGGAATAATTTTAGTTTTATTCTGTTCTGGCTTTTCCTGTAATTCAGCTTCTATTAGTTTTCAGAGTGTGTTTGCTAATTTTTATTAGTTAAATGTTTAGTTACAGTCATAGTTTTAGTTTTTTCATACTTTGGTTCATTTGTAGGTTCAGAATTCAAAAAGTTCAAATTATTTCCGTCATGCATGTACGACCCCCGATCTCCTTCCTGAAGGGCAAAAAGCTGCTAGCCAACAATAACTAGCATTGGTTTTAGATGTCAAGTTGTCAACATAACTCACTTAAATGTATGAGAGACATATAAAAGAAAGAGGGACACATTGCATTGCTGCTATTTGTCAACACTATGACAACTAGATAAGGTCAGAATAAAGTTTTAATTTAAAAAATAGCGTAGCAGAAGGAAGTAGTCAGTTATGCTAGCTTGACTTTTACAATCTTAACATGTAGACGTGCTGTGGGATTCTGTGTTTCGCTCAATTAAAAAAAAAAAAAACAAACAGGGGAGTTACACACAAACTGACAGATGATCAGCAGAGCAGGTGTTTAGATCTGCTAACCAACCAGCACAGTGTTAGCTTCGCTGCCTATGCTAAGTAGCTAATAACTTATGAATAATTGAAAAATAAACATCAAGCCTGAAAAGTAAAACTGTAACAAAAAGTAAAACTGCAACGACTGAAGCTTCTTTGTGTGGGAAAGGTTTACATGTTTTTTGGTGTTGAATCCTGACACATTTGTCTAGCTGTTGTCAGTGAGTTGCTATGGCAACGATTCTGTGTGCAGCACAGTTTTCTGATTATGTATCAGAAAACAAGTGGTTTTGAGTTGTTCTTCAACGGTTTTGCTGCTTTATTTTTTTCCTTTTTGTGGCGCACTGAACTAAAGAACATCCACATCTCCGGGTTTCATTTTAACTGAGTTGTTGGACGGCAGGTAAAAGAATCACCTTCTGGTCCTCCAACGTTGTGCAAAATGTCCACATGTAAACAATAAACATGTAACATAGTGATTATTACAAACAGAAGACATTTCAATTATTGTTGAATAACCAAATTACTCTGGCATTTTACGGACCAGCAGGAGGATCTAGTGCTGTAATTTTCCCAAAATTTGTGAAATAAATTTGCAAAAACAAACTCTGAGAATTTGTAGATTAAATTCGAAAATGTTCCAGAAAAAAGTTGGAAAGCCTTGAGATCCAAAATCAAAAATCTTTTACTTTTGAAACTCAAATAAAAGATTTTTGACTTTACAACCTCAAAAAATTTCCAAGATTTCTTGAGAAAATTTCTGAGATTAATCAAAAGAAATGTAAGTTTTTTTTGCTCAAACTATTTCAGCCAATTAAATACGTTTTTCTGAGCGTTGCAGTGATCCAGGTTTGCTTAAGATCACAGAAACTGATATGAAACAACTTTTCACTCAACAGTGTGTCTTTATTGTGCTTTATGAAACGCCTCCTCGGCGTTAAAAAGCATTAAAAAGCCAGACGCTCACCTCTGAGATTGGACGGATGTGATATGTTTGACTCCTTTGAAGCACGTTGTAGGTGCAATGTCACGAGCCGATCCTGACCGTGTTGATTCTGTGTTATGAGCCCAGTTGATGTGGGAGCGCAGGACCAGAACACAGAGTTACAACCACACAAAACGCGCCAAAGAGGAGAACATGATGAAACCTCTCAGCATATATTCAGCCACTGTTCGGAGGGGAACATGAGCTGAACGTATTTCATATTCACTGCAAATATATTCTTTGACGCCGTGAGTTGCTTTTAGATGTAGTTTCTGTTTCTGTCAGGTTAGAAATAGTCCAGAACCCCCAATTAACCCAAGATGAATGTTTTCAGACTGATACTGAAGTCTGGCTTTAAATATTCAGAAGCAAAACTCAGCATGAGATTCAGCACTTTTACTGTTGACCAGATCTCTGCCCTCATAATGTCTCACAAGGGGTCCTGAGGTTTGGTTGTCCTGTTTAGAAATCCCACCAGGTGGGGCTGATCACAGGCCTACAAGCAATAAATCAATTAATCGCATGAGTTCATATTTTTTGGTGTCTCGAAAATGAGCCGTTTCAAAAAACCTCCTGATTGTCAAGTCGCATTCGAGAGGTAACCGTGTCGCTACCTAGCAACCCCAACAGAGTTCCGCCCGTTACCTAGCAACCCAAGTGGATCTCCAGCACCTTTGGTCAGCTGGTTTTACCGCTGTATGTGCTGTACAACGGCTGCTGGAAAAGACAAATGTTTTGTTGTTGACTTACCATTCGGAAACCACTTGCTGCATTTTCAATGGGTGAGCAGGAGGCTCCACTTCTGCTTTTCAAAAATGCATGGCTGTGTAACTGAGTATCTGTTTGCAGCCATTTTGACATGTAAGTGTAAACGTTGAGGAGCAGCTGCGTATTTAAAGTGACAAGACGCCCTCAAACAGCTCATTCTGAAAAGAGCTCAAAAGAGGCAGAACTGACCAGACTAAAATCTTATAATCTAAAAATGATTTTGTACAAAAGATGTAATAAACATGTTTTTTATAGACCACAGACCTGCGCTAACCTGGTCAAGGAGTCATAATGGGTCAACTTTAAATAATCCTGAGAGTATCCTGCTGCAGACACAGTCTGGCCTCTTCCAATGTGTGGTGTGACAGGAGTTACTGTCATGTCGCGCTGCCACAGCCTGACATGTTCCAGTGCTGGACGATATTTCACATCACAGAGACGAGGAGAGAAGGCTGTTCTACTGCAGGGAGACGATGTGGGACTTGGTCGTTTTTCTGACCTTTGTGGGCTTTGATGGAATGGAAACATTGGTCTTTAAATGTTTTCTATTGTAAACAATGTTTGAAAATGACTTTACAGACATGTTGAATGTTATTGATTACATTGTGAAATGTTGCACATTTACACATAACTGGAGGGCAACAATTTTTTTTACTTGCCATCCGTATCCATGGAGCAATTTGTTAACCAAACAAAACCTGCAGACGAAGGTATTACTGATTCAGTTCATCAAAGCAAAGAGAAAGAAAACGCAGAAAAACCATTGATGAACAACTCCAAACCAATCATTTTTTTTGCTAACCTACATGCAGACTTGTTGCCGTAGCAACAGCCAGTTGTCAGCCAGATACAATCCTGATACAATCCTGGTGTATCAGGATTCAACACAAAAAACCACTCAAATATTTCCAACACAAAGAACAGAACATTCAGTCCGTTTAAGTTTCATGTTATAAGGCTTGATATTTATTTTCCGATAATTAATAAATGATCGCCTGAATCCAGCGGTGGATGAGTCGCCAATTTAAACACCTCCTCTAGTGATGCGTTAAGAGATTTGCCTTTTTTTTTTTTTAAACTGAACTGAAATGCATCAAATTCCTCATCATGTCCATGTTCAGGCTGTCAAAATCAAGCTACCATAACTGACCTCCTTCCAGCTCCCTCGTTATTTTTTTCTAAATTAAAGCGTTTATTTGACTCGGTTATCTAGTTTTCTGAATGTTGACATATAGTAGCAAAGCACTGCATCCCTTTTTCTTTTATATATCAAACATAAATTTATAATTCAGTGTGTTGTGTTGGATACTTGGTAGCTAAAACCAATGATACCAATTGTTAGCTAGCAGTTTTTAGCCGTCCAAACTACTAAAACTCCTGATTTCTAAGGTTTTCTACAGACAGTGAACAGGTGTTCCTTACATCTGCTACTTTCCCTCTTAAATCCAGTTGAAACAGTAATGATGATAAATGTTCTTGTTCTAAGCGCCAAAAAAATGGATTTAGGGGAAAACTGATTCACTTTTTTCATGACTGCATGTTTTTTGATAGACAAACTGTTGGATATATCCAAGTGCCAGATGTCATATGATGTAAAAAGGGTAGAGAATCTTCTCCTGTGTGTCCTGAGGAAGGCTTGAAATTGAGTCAAAGTCAAAGGTCATCCGTCAGTCAAATAAAAACTGCTGATTTGTTCTTCTCCTCGTCAGTCTGAGTCCACCGTCTCTGTTTTCCGTTGTTTACGTGTCTTCACGCCCATCTGGCTGCAGTAAGAGGGCACCGGGGTTAGAAGCGTGTGCTGCTGGAAAAATCGGGCCGTGAATTTCCATAGAGCAGAAAATATAATGCTGCATCAGGTCCAACTGTCAGCCTCTTCCTGACATCGAGAGGAGACGAGGATGAATACAAACACAACACACACATCTGCACACGGTTTGTTTGGCTCGCCACGACCCTCACCAGACATTTACATCCCCCTCACTCAGACCCAATCAAATTACTGCTGGAGGACGAGGAAATAAAACACACCGACATGAAGACAGCCGCTTGGAGAAGAGGCATCCTGCAGCACACATTTCAATACGAGCAAAACACCAACTTGGCTGTTGTTTTATGGAAACAAACAAAAGAAGCTGTAGGTCTTTAGGCAAAAATTTACAAAAACAATTACAGCAAACAAAACTTAGAAATTTTCTAGAAAAAAAACTGGAAATTTCAAAGCTTGTAAAGTCTAAATTTTTTCAAGAAAACAAATTTTTTCTAGCAAATTTTCAACTTTTCAACTTTTCCCAGGTTTTTCAAGAAAACTTCTGAGATTGTCAAAATTTCCTATTTTTCTCGAACAAATTTCCATCTTTTCAGGCTCAGGTTTTGGCTATAAAATTTATGAGATTAATCTAAATTTTATGAGTTTTTTTGGAAATTATTGAATTTTCAGACACAAACATGTTTGAGATAAAATTTGATTTAAGTTTATTAACTCACTTTGTGACATTTAATCAAGACTGCTTTATCTGTGATTCTCAAAAGAAAAATAATTCAAATGTAAACATGCATTTTTAGACTAATTACAGTAACATTAAAAACTTTTTCGTTTGGCTGCTTTCACTTACTTCACTTGCCGTTTCAGTCAAACTTCTCCATTTCTTCTCCTCCATCAGCTCTGAACACCGCTGTATCCGAGTTGGCTCCTTCTTTCACTGGCATCTTATTGGTTCGTCTGAGAAATACTGCCACCTAGTGACTGGAGGTATGTTTATCATTCTAAAGACACAAATGCGACTTTTTCAGGACAATCTGAATTCAAATCTTTTTCACCCCCCCCAAAAAAAATCTGAATTTGACGTTTTTAGTCAGACCGGTCATGTCGCATTTTATCCAACTTTTTCATCATTGACATGAGACTTGCATAATAATTCTGCACTAGCAAGACGCAGAAAATCCAGACGTAAACAATGGCTGAAGCAAGAAGTTACAGCAATGTTTTGATCGTGAATATTTTCTTTTTCCTTCCACAGACCTCCAGAAAAACTCATAATCTTCTATGGAAAGTAGCCGACTATCAACATGTTAGCCTGACTTAGCAGGATTCCCTTTTGTGTACCAACACCTGATATCTGAGTCACGAATTTCAAAAGTTTGTTTAATGGGATGGTAAATTTAAAACTACAAATTTCTTTCAAAAATACCAAAAAAAACAAAAAATATGTTGTACAAGTTTAAGTGATTTTGAGTTTGGTCGGCTTTTTTAAACCAAATTTAGAGAACACATAAAAATAGGACAAATAGGTCATATAATGGAGGTTTGAATTTCAGTCATAAAAAACAAAAAACAAAGTCTTGTGTTGAAAGGAGTGAATCACCAGCTGAATAAAGCTGATTCAAGATATTTTAAGGATACAAATGGATTTGATGTAGAGAAGGTACAAAAGCTGAAGCAACGCTGACATCATTCTCGGTTTATGTAGCCCACATGAGATGCAGAGAAAGGTTTTAGTCTGGTTTTTAAAAGTCTTTAGAGCACAAGTCACAGTCGAGTGTGACGTCTTAAATCTTTTAAACTCTCTGTCTCTGTTAAAACCCTGAAAATCAGCTTTTATGTTGTTCGGTCAACAAAAACCGGCCACATTCCTTTTTCTCAGATTTTTTACATAGATAAAAACAAACGTTTCCCGGTCACTCTTAGTTTAAAGCCCTCCAAGAACAATTTGATATTTTTCCTCCTAGTTTAAGTTCTGAAATATAAGATCTTTACCAGTTACCACCATAAGGTTTTTCTTGGCAAAGATAAAAGTATAAATTTAAAAAACCTTAGTGTTTTAAAATGTATGAAGTAGGAAACAATTATAAGTAACAGCGAACACCCAATTTTAGATTTACTTGGCAAATATTGACAGAATAAAAAAATAAAACACAAATTAAGAAAGTGGCTGCTAAAAAGTACTTCAATATTTCCTTTAAGAGATTTGTTGTTCCATTATAAGACAATATATAGATAGCCAAAGGAGAAAAAGTATTGGAAAACAAAAAGAAACAGAGGATGCAAAGACATGCAAGCTTGTTGAAGTCAAGCTAGCATAACTGGCCAACTTTTTTTTATTATTCTTGTATCATGACCATCCTAGTAATTTTTTGACTTAATTCGGATTATTTTATTTATTTATCGTTAGTTTGGCCCCAATGCTCCATCATTATAAACAACCATCCTTCACTGTGAAGAGAGATCCAAACAAAATGGCTGTAAATGTTAATTCATTACTTTAAAGCGTGACTCACAGACTGTATGTCTTCGTTCACTTCCTTCGCTGCCATTGATAAAAACCGCAGACAAACTACAATTCTAAAATAGTACAGAAAATTGATGTCATTGTTCACAACTTCTTCTGTTCGCTGACTGGCCCAACAGAAATTCTACAGGAGACAATCCAACTCTATAGGAGAAATCCCAGATGAGAATCAAGCAGTATTGTGTAGCTAATAAAGTGACTATATGGTGATATTTGTTATGAATTAGCAATAAATACATAAACTGAAACAAGGAAAAAAAAGAAAGAAAGGCTGAAGACATGGAATGAAAGGACACAAGAAAGGAAAAACAAATGAATAGAGGAAGGAAACAGTGATGGAGAGATGGTAGGAAGAAATGAAAGAAAAGGATAAGGAATAGTCTGTAAATACAAATTATTTTTGCATACTCATTTAGACCTGAAAAATATTGATATCAGGACAGGAAGTCAAAGAGTTCAGACATCTCAAAGCGCAAATACAGAAACGACAAGAAGACGACGGAAAAACGAGACTGAGGGAAGTAAAATAAAATCCAACCGAAAAAGACGAGACGCCTAACCGTAGTGGGAGCTAATGTTCGCTTGTTATTCCAGCAATAATTTTCCCCCCGGAGCTCATTAAAGTCTGGAGAGAAACGATCCACAAAACCTTAAAAAACCAACAGAGTGGAGACGGCGAAGGAGGAACACGAAGCAGGTGTGAGCTTCCAAACAACGCAGAAAATAAATGAACAGAAGAGAAAGAGCTGAGGAGGGAAGAGGAAGCCAAGAAGAGGCTGCAGGTAGAACAGACCAACCGACAGAAAACGACGTGAAAATGACACAAAACCAGAAAAGTCTCCATCTGCATGCAGGTTTCTGGGTGTTTAACAAACTACCAGGACAGACGTACGTTTGGTTTAAGAAAAATAAAAGTACAATTTCATTTTATTGAGTTCTTCAAAGCAAATAAAAAAAAAAACTTCAGAAACTGATTCAATTAAATAATAATTGCAAAGTCTAAATATGATCTTTTTACAGTCAATAATAATAATAATAGTCCTTTTACGCTATCATTATCTATAGAAGTAGTAGTTTTAGCCGTTTAGCCACAATTTGTTCGACACAAAACAAAAACAAGAAGCATGTTTTTAATCAGCAGAATGGCAGCTTCAGATTTTTCCACACAATCAATATTAGGTTTCTGTTTCTCTTTTATATAACACTCAAGTACAGAAATACAGATAATATAGTCATCAGTCAAATTCATTACCTAGTAGTACCAATATTATCATCATAATACCAGGAGAATAAAAACAGTGGCTTTGATATATTTATATTTGTGTGCGTGTGTGTATGGGTGTGTGTGTAAATATATATATATGTATATATATATATTGTTAAAGTTCCATGGTAGCAGGGTTCAAAGTTCACAGTCCAACATGAAGAGAAGCGAAGGACAGTCCGTACTTCGAAGCGAACAAACACCGGGCGATCCAGGGTGGAGGGACAAAATGGTGGCCTGTTGGGGAATGTGGAGAAAAATAAAGGTTTGCAAAATAAACCAAAGGAGGATGAAATAAAAATCTGTACTTCATGGAAAGCAGCAAAAAGCAAAAGAGAGGAGAGTCCAAAAGATGAGGAAGTTTGTTTCTGAAGAACAGCAGCAGGAATGAGGCGAATTTAATAAATAAAACTCCAGTTGACCTCAACAGAAATGAGAAATTCAGATGACAAAAAGGTAATTATAGTGTTTGTTGAAATAAAAAATACTTGGTTCGTTTGTTACAAGAGCGTAAAAAATACCAGCTAGTTAAGTACGATGAAGCTACTTCTCCCAATGAATGCTTTATTATTTTACCCATAAAATTAATTACAACCTTTCATTTTTATACACCGTTTACGCCTGTACATATTGAACGTGCAAAACCAGAATTAAATAAATTTAATTGCACTATTTTTAATTGTCATCTTGGAGTTAAACTACATTTACTTTACTGAAATATTTAATTTTAATTTCCAAACATTTTGTTGATTTAAAAACGTCCAATTATGTTTTTCATCAAAGTTCTGGATAGTTTGTTTTGTTTGTTTCATCAGTAAAAAGAAATCCTGGTCCGTTTGACTCTCCTTACAACTTAAAATACTTTCACGTTTACTGACTCAGTAAATGTATAAACACGTTTTCACTCACTGAGCATTAATGCAGTAAAAAAATGTTTAGAAAACATCAGACTTTTATTTAGCGTTAAACTGGGCGAAGTTTATGTCAGGCTTGGAGAAACATCAAACAGCTACGTTTATCCACAGAATGAAGATTTAACAAAGTGCTTTACGTTTACTTATTCAATGTTTATTTTTAAAATATCTTAAATATGGCTAAACTTTCCATTCCATATTTTAAATTATATTTATGTTTGTCTTGGATTTTCGTGTTTGTTAATGTTTTGCTCATTCTGTCAGAATGTTTTGCTTCGTTACGGTAAGTTAGTTTTGGTAAAAGTGTTCACAAAGTTTACAGTGGAAATGTTGTTCGCCTGTCATTTCATATTCCACAACTAGTTCATAAGAAATCTTAACAGTGATTTGAATTCATTAAGGTCTTAAATTTCAATAATAATCTGGGAAGGAATTTAAAAGGTTATATCTGTGATATAGAGGAAAATATGCACCATTGACTTAAATAAATTACAAAAGAGAAGATGTGGGATAATTCACTACGATTTAACAGTAACATTAAAGTCAATCATGTTGAAAAAATTAAACCAGCTGGACCAGGCTGCAATCACGTAATTAGAGGTTTGTGTTACATGTTTAAATCACATTTTTTAAATGAAACCAAGAACAAATCTTGCCCTAAATGACAAAAATAAAAAATAACAGAAAAGAACTACATAGAAAATGTGAGTTTTTCCCTTGAGAAACATTCTTCAGAGTGGCTGTTTAAGGTGATTGAAGGATGAAGGGATGTGATAAACGGATGGCTGGGTGAAGGAGTGAGGAGGAAAGAGGGGATTCTTACACTTCAGGACACGATAAGATGATCAGCTGCGTTTCTCAGCAGAGTAAAAAAAGTTTTGGCTGTCCAAAGCTGCAGTCAAGCCACAAAGAAAACGGAGAGAGGAAAAGGATGGATGAAGGGATGGATGAAAGGAGGAAGTGAAGAAGGTGGCCATTTTCTCTCATGTACTGGCTTTTCTTAATTCCTATAATCAAACTTCATCTTAAATCATCGTCCGTTGTCACGCCCTCTCTCTTCTTCTTCTTCTCTTCCTCCAGCTCATTTGTGTCCCTTTTTTCTGCTTCTGAACTTTCCGTCTTCCTCCTTCGTTTCCATCCCCAGCTCCTTCTTCCTCTCTACAACGGGAACACCAGGAACCCGGAGAAAGTGGAGAATTTCCATCCGCCCATCAGGTTTCCTTTTTCCAGTTTGAGGTAGGCCCGGTCGCCCTTCTCCATCTCGATCAGGACGGCGTTGCTGGCAGCTTCGCGGGTCACATCCTGGTCGCCGGCGAATGCAGAGATCACCGCCCAGCCGTTGTGCATCAGGCTCACCTGGACCAGGAAAAACACAAACCGGGTCAGACTGCAGAAATAAATTTCCCCTTTAAAAATGAGTTAAAGGAGCATTTCTCAATTTTAAAGACTTGTCAGCATAAATATTTATGTTATAATATTAGGCCTGTCACAATAAATTGTCCCAGAAGTTATTGCAATAAACGATAATATTGTTATTTTGACAATATTATTTTAAGTACTTTCATTTCCTTATTGTCATATCTGACCTATGTACTTAAATTTTTCTTGGTAGTTATGTATATTAATGAATTATGACGATACATATTTAAAGTTGCTTACATTTCATGTAATATTTCAAGTAATATTGTGGTAACGGCGTAATAATCCCCAAACACATTCTAGAGATTTTTAATTTCTCGTATGAAAAAACCCTGAAATTAAACAAACTCTTTTTCTACATGACTGTAAACAATGGAAAGAGGCTGTAAAAACAGGTTAGCGCTATAGGCCAAGCAATAAATCAACTGATCTCATGATAAATTACAACAAGCTCGATAATTTCCATTTGGGAAATTTATCGTCTTTCTCTTTTCACCAAAAACTGGTTAAAAGTCTTCAGTCTGGAGCTTTGGTCTTGCCTTGGACTTTATAATTAATTTTATTTAATGTTTCTGTTTTGTCTATTTCAGGATATTTAAATTGTGTTCCAGTTCAGTCCCAGTTTGAAATGTTCATTAGAATTTAAAGTTTATTGATCTTTGAGAATGTGTTTTTTGCATTATGCCTTCATTATAATATTACTGGAAAATGGTCTCCAAACAACAATATTATCATTTATTGTGATAACTTCTGGGACAATTTATCTTCCAGCAAAATCTGTACTGTGACAGGCTTATTTGGTACAAATGAATTTTTGGCAATGCTGGTCCACATGTAGACCGGGGATTATTATACACAGTGATATTAGGATCAAATAAATTAGCTCTTCATTTATGCAACACATCCAATAACTATGTGGTTATTCTGGAACAGCATATTTATCTGTAGTTTTGTACAGTCAGCACATTAATAATAGATTTGCCAAAATGGAGGGTCTCTTTCTTCCTCCCGAATTCAACAAAACCCCCACAGAGCCAACGACGGAGAAAAAGAAGAAGACGTAGAGTCTGTCTGACTCAACAAATATTTCAATAGGGAATAACATCTTGGGACAGAAAGAAGTGTCTGTCAGAGACGTTTCCCCCCTTCTTCTTTAAACAGGCAGCAGCTTTCATCACTTCTCTTTGGAGCTACAGCAGAAATACAGGCTCTCCTGGGATTTGATTCCCCTTCTTATGCTTCACTTTAAATAACAACATTGTTTTGTGCCGGCTCTGGTAGCAGCGCAGTAGTAAAACAAACTGAAACGAATGCTGGGGAAACGTCTTTATGCAGAAATACATTTTATAAGCCGAGTGGGATTACAGGCCGTCCTGCGAGAAGATGCTGAGCCTCCTGATGGGAAAAGGGAAACAACACGGTTTCTCTTGTATTTCATTTCTACAGTTGCTTGTACAATCATGTTTCTGCTAGAACATACAGAAGTAGAGGAAGCCGCTGTATGTTTTTTGTTCTCTAGCTCAGATTTTGGAGAACTGAAGCAAAGCTTCATCTCCAGCACAAAGAATCAGAATCATTTTGCACATAAAATAGGCATCAAATAAATAAATCGATACATCAGTGTTAATGGAGAGAATTTACTCGATAATTTCATAGTGAGTTACAGAAAAAACAAGTTATTTGTTGTTTTCTGTTTTGATCATTTCTTTCCTTTTTACATTCTGCTCTTATATTTTGTTCCTTGTGTTTAGTTATTCTCATTGTTTGTGTTTCGATTTGATTTATAAGATTAGTCTTTATTTGTGTTTCTTGGTTTCTTTTCTTTCATTTTCCGTTTCTGTAGTTTTATATTACCCTCCCCATTCCAGCTGCTAATCCTTGTCTCATCATTTGCCCCCCTGTTTCTGCCCCAGCTGCATCCAATCACCTGTCAACTATCTGCGTTTCCATAACAAATGTCCACAAAACATTGTCAATATTCTGCTAGTTATGACAAAATATAATTTCGCATTTGCTATGTTTCCAATAAATAAGCTAAGCAATTGAAATCACACGTGAATAAGTTTGTTCACACATTAAGTAATTGAAAAACGTGCAGCGCCGTCATCCTCCAACTACTTCCTGTCTTCTTCTTTGTGGTTTGCGCCATTGGCAGCATCCTGTTGTTGATCATGGGACTCATAAATTAGGCGTTTCCATCTACTGGTGTGGCGCGAGTCAACCAGACTGAGGAAAGCGTAATTTCGTCAGATGTTGGCGGTTGACAGAGGGCAGTAATAAACCAGCTGTGGAGGTGGAAAACTAGCCTGGAAAACACACCTCAAGCCGAGAAAGTCCTCCCCTCAGAGCCACCGGTTGGCACTTCAAGTTTTTTCTGAGGTTCTTGCCTCTGGTAAGGCACAGATGGATGGGATCCTTCCACCGCTCCCATCACATTCAGCAAAATGTTTCCATTTTAACAGATTAACTCTTTTTGGGAAAAGCCTAAAACCACCTGGAGGATGTGTCAACTTTTTGGAGTAAGTCATTTCAAATTTGGCTGTTCCTGTCACTCTTTTCTAATATGATACTTCAAAATGTACATCAACATCCATTGATGGAAACACAGCTATTGAATCCAGTTCAGTTTAATTATATGGAGCAGATTCATGTAAAACGGCAGCAACTAAAAACAACTTCTGAACTCTTCTGTACATCAAAGTATCGTAGAGTAAAAATGGAGACCATCTGTCTTGATGGCTGAGGTTTGCTCCAAACTGGGTCATCAACACAACAATGATCCCAAGCACTGTGACAAAACAAAGAACGGTGCTGCAGTGGTTTAAGTCAAAGTCCAGATCTCTGATGGAAATGCAAAAAAAAAAAAAGTTTTAATCCATTTTTATTTGATATATTTGCATTTCCTTTACTATAAAAGGAAATGTACAAGCAAATCTCTGTATAGAAAGCTATAAAGCTGTAAACTGTTTTTGAGCATTTGACAAGCTGCTTCAATGCGTTTTTTGGTCTCAGACATTTATTGGAAAAAGTTTGTTTAATAATTTGTTTGGTCTTTGTGTTTGGATAATAGTTGAGTGGGTTTAGTTTAAAGGCAGCTCAGACAGCTTTATAACAGCAGTCATGATAAAAACATTTTATTTGTATACATTTATTGAAAAGCACTCAATAAGCTGCCCTCTTTTAAGTCCACTTATATGTTCAGGGATAAAAACATTGAGTTTGAAGTTCTTTGTTGAAGAATGACATTTGAGGATGCAGAGTTTTCCAGCTTCTTTACATCAATGAAAACATGAAGCTTTTTACAGCACAAGAATCAATTTCCCTCAAATTCTCACCTGAGCGCTAAATTAGTGAAAATATTTCCTTTCACCCCCAGAAAATATGTAATTGTAAAACTGTCACTAACTGATGGAGCAAAGTCATAAACATCCCATAATTATACACTTAACCAGCTCATTTGGCCTGATGGTCAGGACAGTGTGTGTGTGTGTGTGTGTGTGTGGGCAGGAGATGGAGAGCCTGTCAGAGTCAAGAGCTCTCTTGGCCTGGCACTCCTCTTAATAGAAAACTGAACGTGGCTGGATGAGTGTTTGCGTGTGTGTGTGTGTGTGTGTGTGTGTGTGTGTGTGTGTGTGTCGGTTTGAACAGCTCATGTATGATTCTGATAAAAACACTCAGACTACACTTAAATTATTTTTTTTTCAATTGTCAGAACAGAAAAAGAGAAAAGGTCAGGGCCAAAAAAAGAACACTTCAATTTCTTGAAAATGTATTCATTTAAGTCTGAAGAATATATTAGAGGATATAAATTTGCCAAAAAAACACATTGCTTTTCACTTACAAACTATATGCTGTCTTTAAATGTAATGTCACGTATACGTCCACGAACAAACCATTTTAGGTTGTGTAAAGAATATTTCTAAAGCTGCTGTCAAATAGTTTGTAATTCAGCCTGTCAGAGTCGAGAGCTGAATAGAATAGTTCTTCTATTACCTGAAGAACAACTGCAGGACTGAAGGACTAATATCCCACCAAGAGACAGAGCGTTTTACTCCATCTTCATACAACACTAAACTGATTTGTACGTTTGTAATCACAGACATTTTAGAGTAGAAAAAATGGCTGAGAGATTTATTATTAATTCAAAACTATCATTTTTTTCCAAAAAGAAAAGGTTTGAATGACAGGAATAGATGATACTGATGCAGATAAAAAAAAGAAAGCAGAGGTGAAGTGGCGCAGTGGAAAGAACAGGCTCAGGGAGATTGGGACATGGTTTCTGTCCAAAGTGCAAAAACTGCTTCCAAACAGAGACGGCAGACAACTGCATCCCACAATGCTCAGACACACCTGCTCCAGGTCACTGAGGTGGAAATCAAACCTCAAACACCAGCTCTCTGAGGTGTGAGTTAGGTGTCAGGCGTTAAATGTTTAAAACTGTCATCCTACATTAATGGCTTTCTGGCTTTAACAAAGTCTCTAAAGTCAGTGCTTCATACACTGATGTCAAACATTTTCATACGAACGTATGGATTTAAATCAATCAGAAGGCTGATTTAAATCTAAATAAGGATCTGATGTCTCAAGCAAAACAAGCAAACTCTCAGATTCCTGATTTTAGTTTTTGTAAAATTTAAGCTCTATTTGGAAGTTTTTGTGTTTGTAATACCTGCAAATCAACAGACTTGTTTGGTACCACTTGATAATTGATTTTCACTTTTTTGACTACTAGTATTAATCAGTTGGAAAAAAAAAAGTAAGAGGAAACATTTTCATGTTGCTTATTTGGAAATTAGGAGAAGTTTAAAATTATCGTAAAATAATTTGTGAGAAAAAATGGAAATGGTGAGAATAAAAAAGTTTAAATGACTGGACAAGTTGGAATTACAAGTCGAAAATGAGAAAAAAGTATAAATGAGTCAAAATGATGAGAAAACAGTTGAAATTACAAGAAAAAAAGCTGAAAAACTAACAAAGTTGAATGTTTGCAAAAATTCTCAGATTACATAAAAGTGAAATGTCAAGATGACAATAAAAAAGTAGAAATGCACAAAGATGAGAGAAAATTTGGAAAACAATCCTCAAAGTGAAAAAGTACAACAATAAATCAAAATGAAAAGAAAAATTTTGACATGACTAGAAAATCGAAATTATGAAAAATGTTTAAATGACCAAAAAAAGTCAAAATAAAAATAAAAGTATAGGTATATTAACAATTAGGTGGATGAATAAATACTCTAAATGACTGTCCAGCAAATTGTCTACTGGGGAATAAATGCTTAAAGTTAAAAACAGAATAAAATCAAAGTTTTCACTCATTATCATTAAGTCTCTGTCAAATCAAAGTAATATATTATTTTTATCAACCACACTAACATATATGTAATACTTATTTTTGAATAATTGTTTTGTCCAAGAACCCAAAAAATAAAGCTAAGCATGAATGTTGTTCCATATATGTGAAAACAACATATAAGCATCTTTTAAAATCCATCTAAAGTATGTATTTTAAAACAAAGACAGAAAGTAACTAATTAGCTTGTTAAATGGTTGTGAATCCACAGGGATCATTTTAATTTAACATTTTAAACAACTTTTAAGATCTGGAAACCAAAGAAACATACCATCTTCACACAGTCCAAACATTTAGTCCATTCTCTCTGGTTGACGAGTCGTTGCCGGGTCGATAACGCAACAACGATCCGGTTTGAAATTGCAGGTTGTTATTATCCACCAACATGTTTCCCGTTGACATTTCTAGTTTTAGACAATTCAAATTGCAAAGGTTAGCTGTAACAGGCGGTGTAAAATCTCCATGAGCCAAACCATAACCTACTCCACAATGTTCTGATTCACCCGTGTTTTCTCAACACACACACACACACACACACACCCACACACACAGCTGCTGAGGGTAAGTGTGCGAGGTTATGGCAGTGATGTATAGCAGCAATAAAACCATGAAACTGTGGTCATCGCCTGTATGAATCAACCCCACATTGTGATTCTTTACCTCCTCTCCAACATGCAGAAGCACAGGTGATCTAGAACTACCACCATAAAAACAAAAAAGGATGAACGTGAGGCGCAACACAACATCAGACTGCAATTGATTTGCATTCATTATTGGAAAAGGCAAAGTAACAGAAACAAAGATAAAGAAGAGGATTGGGACATAAGGAGAGTGACAAAAGAGGGTTCAAAGGCAGAAGGATGTGAAGAAAAGAAAAATTCAAAATGTACTAAAGAGAAAAATCTGACATCTCAGTGCAGCACTTAATGCTTAATGACATCCTGTTGCATCACGACTTCCTGTCCAGATTTTGACATGACAATAATGCTTTTCTGGTTTTGCATTTCACAACCTGTCTTCTCGCCCTCACTTCCAAATCATCTCTTTTCAGATCCACATCTTTCTCCTTTAGATTCTCTACTTTCCCTTCTGAGTCGTTTTTCTTAAAACTTTTTCGTTTCCACACAACCAGGACTGATGACAATGGACTCCTTCAAAGGGAGACGTTCTTTACCTCTGATGAAGGGGGAAAAAAAGTACAGAGAAAGTGACCAAAAAGTAAACATGAAAAATACATTTAAAAAATAAGAGTGAAACCTTTTGGGGAAGACAAATACTGATGTGAAGAAACTATAGAAACAGTGCAGGAAAACGCCAGGGACGTTTATATGGAAAGAACAATTTAAATACAAATGTAATTGCTTTTCTGGCCGATGACTGATATTTAAGATATCAGACATTATCTGGTTCTACATATGACTGATACCAGTATGGTAAAAAAACAACAAAGAACAGTATCGTCCAAAACCGATGTTAATAGCAATATATTGTCCATTCCTAAGACAAGCAAGGCATAAAATAACAGTAACCTTTTTTGCATTAAATACATAGAAAGAAAGAAAAGAAATTCAGGAGGAAATTCTCCCACATCCACAAATGGATGAGTGAAGACTGTGGTCAAGAGCTGTGCATAGATTCATAACAGTACTTTTTTGAAATACCCCACAGTCTTAACCAAGGGGAGCATGTAGACATTTAAAGGTGGTCCGAAAATGGAGCCTTGAGGAACCCCACATATGATCTCTGTTAGATTACATTTAGGATTATGATGGTCAACAGTTGCAAACACATAAATAATACAAAATCCAAAAGAAACTCAAGAAAACAAAAGCAACAGAAAAATAGTGCAAACACAGAAAACAGAAGGGAAAATGCTGCAAACAACAAAAGCAGCAACTATGAAACTGCAAACTCACTCCACAAAATGGGAGTCCTCCAGACCACTAGGGGGAGTATACAGGATCAACTGTCTTTATATACGTACGAGCTAATTATTTTTATTATTATTTTTAAAATCACAAAACCAGAGACTAAATATATCAATACCTTGCATGTTGTATTTACCATACAAACAATCCGTCAACACCACCCATCGTTCCCACCACTCATTTCTCTGTCTGTCCATACAGCTCCTTAAAGTTAGGTTTTCACAAATTTTCTAACCAAAGTCTAACTTGTATAGAAATATCTACAGTGAATTCATTAAATTCAAAGTCAACTTCTGCATTTACACTTTGAAAATGGGTTGAGAATTTTGGGAATTTCATTCTGGATTTGTGAAATGAGAACAAAGTGAGGACAGTCTCTGCCAAAGCACAGCTGGTCCAATCAAAACATTTCCTCCAGTTTTAGACTGTCCTCCATAAGACAGAGGCTGTTCCTCTTAATAACAATGTTGATAACAATGTCCCTCTGCAGTAAGGTTCTCTGCTCTCCTTAGGAGGCAAAGAAGTCATTCTTATTCCTTATTGGTCTGATGAAACAACCTCCTGGATCCAAGTGAACAGTTTGTCTCAGGTTCTGCTTCCAAAAAAAAATTTAAAAAAAATTAAAGTTTCCTTTATTTAAACAGGGAAACATGACATGTAGTCTTCTTCAACTGAAAAATCTCTGCTTTTAATATTCAACACATAAACCATAATTTGGTTCTACAACTAGAGATGCACCCATCCACTATTTTCATTTCTGATGCGATGTAAATATCAGATATCCAGATATTTCACTTTTTACAAAAACAAAGTGCAAAACAAAATCCCACAACAGATTTTGCCTCAGTGCTGTAGGCGATGAATGCACCACACTTACAGGAAACACACTTTTAAACAAAATATGTCTACCAGAACGGCAATCGACAACATCTGCAACGTGATTGGGTCAAAGAAATGTGCACCTCCTCAAAGTGAATGGTAAAATAATAAATATTTCTAAATTGATAACTTAAAGGACTACTTGGCTGTAATATTTGGTTGGTTTTTGTATTTCAGATGTTAGACGTTGATGTTTTGAATATCAAATTTATTAGTCCAGTTGGATGAACTCTTATTGAAATACAGACCACAATGATAAAAGCTACATTTTATCAAAATGGAGGTAATCATAATGGATGCCATCATCCATTACATGAGTAGTAACAAACAGCCCTCCCTCCTTTTTAAAAAACTAAAAACATTGAGAAGTAATAGTTTGAATAAAATAGTTTTGATTTAGTAATGCTGTAGGGCTGTACAGAACATCTGCATTAATGTTGGAAAGTAAAACTGAGCCAAGAAGCAAAGTTACCGGTGTGGTTGTCAAAAGTCTAAGGAAATGTACATAATATCAAAAATATTGGTTATGTATGGAGACCATGATGTTTAAATACTTTATTTGATAGACAATTTATTTGGACGAGTAGCCCCTCAACTTTTATTGGACAGTTTGACAGATAAAAATATTTCAAGATTAAATTTTAATTATTTAAGGACATTTAATAAATTATTAAACAAATTACTTAAAAGTAGCAAAAGTTATGATACATTTATTTAATGATCTGTTTAATTTTGTTCCTTTTGGCCCTCCATAGTCAGCCATAACAATATTAAACATTGGAGATCAATATCGGTCTAAATTTTTATATTGGTGCATCCCTAAAAAACGTAATTGATTGGTTCTTAATCACAAATAATCAGTACTTTTAATCAGTCGCCAGGTTCTGCAGAAAGCTGCCCGTCAGCCAGGTTGTAAAATCTTACATTTAAACTCAGTGGGTTGGATTAATGCTGAGCAATAACAACAACCAGCGAGTCTGCTGAGTCACCGGTCTCTCTGAGTCAGTGGTTGCCACGGTGACGCCCAAGGGAAAGCTTCTTGTGGCCAGAAATCAAAAATTATCTCCTGTGTTTAATTTGGGTTGTGTGACCCAAACTAAAGACACAACCTTTCATTTTAAATGGAGTCGCATTTTGATGCCTTAATCGCATGTTTAATTATGAAAAACTTATCAATTATTTTTGGTAAATGCAGAAATAATTGGAAATAACTCATTACTGCACTTTGAGGACTGAAATAAGTGTAAAAATGTTCTCTAATGTCTTGAATATTTTGTTAAAACAGCCTATTTATTCAAATAATTAAATGAGTAATGTCCTTCAGAAACTGCTGGCAATAAAATTCTAAACCAGAAATAGAACAAAAAATAAATAAATAAAATAGAAATTTAATTGCAAAAAATTAAATTATAAACAATAGGAGGATTAAAATTATTGCAATTTGAGGGGCTGGGCATGTATCATAGTTTATCACTTATCGTGATAAATCTGACAAGAACTTTCACTTATCGTCACGATAAATTGCAATTAATGGATTTGAAACCCTCAAAAACTGTTCCTATTGTCGGGATTGTTGATTTTACCATCAGTTGATCATTTATTTGTTTTTTGTTGTCAATATCATAAAGACTGCCAAGCTTGTGTGAATCAAAGTTCAGTGATTCTATATATTGATTTTGATCACTTGTCTATCGTAATATAGATCATTATTGATTTATTGTCCATCTATAGCAAAAAATAAATAAATTCGATTCCAACTAAAATATCACATAATGATGGCCAATTGACGAGGGTTGGACAGAGGAACTGATCTAATAATGCTTTGAAAATGAAGAGAAAATTCAAACTCCATGCAGAAAGAACCAGAAAGTTACCAGCTGCACCTCCCTCCCAACTGAAAATAATACCCGATAGGATTAAACACATTAAATATAAAAAAAGAAACATTCCCACCATCATCATCTATGGTAATCTTTTTCACTCATGAGCAAAAATCAACCTTCTGTAATGTTCTGCCAAACTGAACACACATCTATTGGATAAAAACCAAACCATGCATCTGGCTTGTACACTCTCTTTGTGTGTCTACGTTACTCATAATTCACATAAATCTGTTCATGCAGACACCTTGTGAGAACTAACGTCTCTTTTGGCAGCAAAAATAAAGTCCCAGCAAGGAAAATAAATCAATTCTGAGAAGAAATTCTGGTTTAAAGTTCGACCAAGGATACATTTAGATAAGCAGCAGTTAGTTAGCTGCACAGCTTGTCTCCAGTAATGAGGAAAGCAAATTAAAGAGCGCCTTCTCTGTTATCGCTCATCCCAAACCGTGCAGAGAAATGCTTTTTTATAAGATAATTATCATAGTTATTGTCTCTAATTGCTACACATGATTTAAAAGGATGCCCTTCTTTTGCATTGATATATTTTGAGCCTTTATCTCCCGACAAAAGAATTTCACTCAACCCAGGCACCATGTTTTACTTACAAATAGATTTATTAAAATACAAAAGAAGAACCTAATGAGCATGACCGAAAGGTGAGAGTTTATATTTGACCTTTTGGGATAATTTCCGAAGCGTTGTTCTGCACTCCTGGATTCTTATTAGTGTTGCCATCAATGAATATCAATTTACATGTTATGTATGATCACCATGACCTTTTCTGCAGAGATCAGAAAGTATGGCTCCACATTATGTTTGGCAGATAAAAGGCAACATCTTAGATCCATAAGTCCATCTACAAAGAAACGCAAAATTATCTCAGTAAGGTAGAAACGTGAATCTTATCGGATCTCTTAAGAGAAACATTACTAGACATAAAACAAAGGTACATAAACCTTATTTTATCCCAACATTAGGATGAACAAAAATTGTTATTGACCTTTCATTTCACTTCCCCTACAAAAGGCAGAACTAAAGTCATACAGGATTAAAAGAAGATTTTGTTTTTCGTTTATTCATCAATGTGTGTTAAAATTGTAAAAAATCTAAACATGAAAACATGGAAACCTTCTAGCATGTGAGACTGACCCAAAGGCTGTGTGTTACACAATGACACTCTCACTTACACCAAGAAATAGAAAATGAGTCTGGTAGAATATTCAATAATTTCACTGAACTCCAATCCAGAACCGCATGGCATTCTGGGAGATGTAGGCAGATGAAAGGCTTTTAGCCGCTCAACTTCTCATGGCTAACCAAGCTAGATTGGTGGAATCAAATCACTCACTCACTGGTTACCCAACAACTCACTCACTCCTTGGTTGCCTAGCAACAACTGGTTGAGTAATATGCGCAGCAGCAGTTTAAAGTTTTGCTATGACATAGTGGGGCGAAAACTGGATAAAATCAGGAAAGGTCACGCCAGTAGTTTGTCAGTAATTCAGATATTTAAAACAAAACTAGTCAATAACTATTGATATTGACTTCTACAAAATGCTTATATTGTGTTACTTTTCCAGCCATATCATCCAGTCCTAATGATAACCATCGACAGTTAGCTTTGTTTTTTATGAGCTTCCTTCGTCTAGTTTTGTTCTGCACTGTGTCAATCTTATGATCTTTTGACGATATTGTCAGCTCCCGTTGCTCAACTACTTTAAAATCGATCTGTAAACAGCGGTGTTACCATGTCCGTGAACAAAGCGTTGCTGTGTGACATCAGCGTTCTTCTTCTGCAGGTTGCTTTGAAGTCATGAACCGTTCACATAAAAGCCTGACTGGGGTCACGTTTAATTAGTAGCATGAATCACCAGGCAAAAAATTGATTTCAGAAAAAACAATTAATAGAAAATGGAATCAAGGATCAATTTTCCTGGACGATAAATTGTCCCAGAAGTTATTGTGATCAACGACAATATTGTTTAGAGACCATTTTTCAGTAATATAATGGTAATGGCATACAAATCCAAGAACACATTCTGAACTTTAACTTCTAATAAACATTTAACCATAAAACTGGAAGACATTATAAAAATCCACAAAAAAAAAAATACAAAACAACAAATAAAATGAATTATGAAGTGTCTGTAAACAAAATAGTCCTTGAAAAGGCTTCATTGAGACCAAAGCACCAGCCAAAGACTTTAATCATCCACTTTTTGGTAGAAAGAGAGGAGAGAAAATCAATTTATTATGCAAATGGAAATCAAGTTTGCTTTAATTTCTAGACTGTTTTAGCAACTGAAAACACATGAATACAACTTAATATTTCCAACATTTTAGAGAAACATTTGGTGGTTTTTGGGAGAGATGTAGAGTTTCATCGTTTATATGTAATGATGTTGTAGTCCCAAACAGAATGACCTTCTGTAAAAGCTGTTATTATGAGGGCGGTGTATGAAGAAGCAGTTCCTTCAGATCCATAATGCACGCAGTAAGGGAGGCATTTTAGTTTCCTCCTGAAACTCCCAATTAAAACTCAGACGCAGCATTAAGAGGCCTTTACGAACGCGAGCCGAGTGCGCAGGCATTTACGATACATCTGCAAAAAAATGCTCCCAATTCACCACAAAACCTCCTGCTGCTCAACTTTGAGGACAAAAGAAGAGTAAGTATTGAGTCAGTTTGATCTAATTTCAGAAGAAATCCTTTAATCTTCGAACCATCAGGGCGACTGGTGGACACTGCTGGTTGCTGTTCAGTTAGTTTTGTCAAATATCTGCGGTAAGTTACAAACAAGTTTTCAGCTTGGCCAGGTTGAATAAAGCATCCAAAAAGTGCTTTCTTGTTCCCTTGGTAAGAGAATCTACCAAAGGCCGGTTTTTGCAGTGCTTTCAACTAGAAGTGCACCAATAAATGGAGTCCAATTGTCTTAATTTTGGGAAATCCGCAAGTGGTCAATGAGAAACCAAACTCATCTACCTCGGGTCTGAAAATCTCCTTTCGCTCTACCATGACAAAACTATAGTCACCCAATCTTAACTTAGATGCTATACGTAGCGACTTTTCAGCCAAAAAATAAATAAATTGATATTGACCAAAAAAAATAAATAAAATAAAATAAAAAAATCAGTGTTTTAATGAACAGGTATCAGCCCAAAAAAACAAAAACAAACCTGCAATCGGGGTACCACTACTTCCACCAGCATATACTGTTGTCAAAGAGACTCAGTTAAACTTAAATCTATCAGATAAAGTGTTAAAAAGTCACAGGAAGCTGGTTTGTGGATTGACCAACATAAAAGGTGTTTTCACCTGATAGTTTGGTTTGGACCAAAATATCAACATTTGTTAATTTTCAGCTGCTGCAGTTCGCTTCCTCACTGCACTGTCAAATGAACCAAACCTTTGGAAAACCCTGTTCCCCTCCTTGTCTGTGGGGGCGCTGCAACAAGAACTACTTGTTGCAGTGACATGAAATGAAATGAAAACCTCTGAAGGAGACAATGAGCGCAACTTCCTGCTTCACAAAATGTAAACAGAAATGGAGTAGGGGCAGATTTTAGTATTTAGAGGATTTCCCTTTTCTCTTTGGTAAAAATCCATGAGGTATTTGTTTCCGCTATCGTGAGACTAGAGAGTTTGTTTTGGTTGTATTCACCCAGAATGCCGTGCACTATAGTCCACTTTATGCATGTAAAGTGGTTCAAGAGCATTCTTTGTGTTTGCAGAGCAATGATTGCTGTACCAAGCAGTTATTTACAAAAGTAAACTGTTTTATTGTCATTTTTATCATTATCACAATAGTACCGCAAAATATTATGATAAAACTTTAAATCCAAGCCATATCTCAAAACCCGATGCTCCAGTTTTGGCGAAAACTTTATCATAAATGTTTTACTTGTAAAAAATTTTTATTTTAAAGAGAGGTAAGAATCAGAAAAGGAATCTATTTAAAGAAATTATTGAATGGATAGTAGATTAGGCCCTTCATGACAAATTTAGGTGGACGATAAATCGTCCCAGAAGTTATTGCAATAAATAATAACGTTGTTTGAAGACCATTTTCAAGTAATGTTATAGTAATGGCATAATAATGCAAGAACACATTCTCGAAGATCAATAAGCTTTAAATTCTATTGAACATTCAACACTGGAACCGGAAGACATTTTAAATATAAAAATAAACAAGTAAGACAACAGAAACAACACGTAAAATGAATTATGAAGTCTTGAAAGAAAAAAAAAGAGCTAGTTAAGATCAAAGCACCAAACTGAAGACCAGTTTTGGCAGAAAGGGAGAAAAGAGAAAAACAATAAATCGTGCAAATGGAAACTGAGCCTGTTTCAATTTGTCAGGCGATTAATTGATAATTTGTTTATTATGACAACCTTATATAAGATCAACTTTAAAGTCAGTGAATTTATTTATTCCAGTCCGTTAAGGCCGGAGATGAAAACAGTTGCATCTGAAGGAAGATGTGCAGAAGTAGAGTAAATACGAGCTGAAGGGTCACATCGCAGGCAGATGAGATACCTTTCATTTGCAACATTTCTGTTGTAATTGGTAGGAAAATTGCTTGCTTTTATCACCTTTCACATTTTCATCCAGAAATCCAGGTAGAAAACTGCTTATTCTTCCCTCCACATCCAAAACCTGCTAATCAATGGTTTCTCCAGATGTGTGGCCTTCTTCAAACCTCTCTGAACATCTTCCTTCTCCTTCCATCTTCTCCAATTATTTGCTCAACCAATATCTTGGTTCCTGTAGCTCCCCCCCCCCGTTTGCTCTCCATTCTTCCTCGTCTCTTCTCCTCTTCCTCCCGCTGCCTCTCATCTCCTGAACGCTCCACGGTGGCCGTCTCTCAGGCAATTAAGCGGTGGGAGTTTTCAGCGCAGCAGATGTGCAGGACGGATGACGGGCGCGTTGGACGGATATGATTTCGGTTTATGTCGAGAACTGAAGTATTTCTCCTCACATAAATATTCAAAAAATGAAGTGAAAGATGCCGTCCAAGCAGGAGATTGAGTAAAAGTTAAACTGAATTGCTGTTTTAATCACATTAAATAAATTTAAGCAGCAGATTTAGACAAAAGTCATTTTCTGCACAATTCATAGTCTTAATTACCTCAAGCAGTCATGACTGGTGTACTTCCAGTTTATTATCGCCCGTTCATTCATTTAGTTCCCCAATAATAAAGTAAAACCACTTTATATTGCATATCTTGCAGTATAATTTGCGTGAGATGCATTGTAATTTCTGCTGGGTGGCTTCTAGCGCAGCATGTCAGAGGCTAAAAATGGATTTTAGCGCTTTGACACATCAAAAGAATCAAGAGAGCATCTATGGATGTGCGAAACACAAATATTTTTGACATTAGGTTTCATGTTTGTGTCTGATTAAACTAAAAACTACTAAAAGAATGATGAAAAACAGCATTTCCATTCGTGTTCATCACGGCTCTCTTGACGGATTCCAACCAGATTCTCATAAAAACTTTTGAGAAAATAAACGGATGCACGGCACATTTAACACACACACACAGTTAGACTTATTAAACAGCTACCTGTATGAGTTGGCGGTTGTAGACTTTGACTACATGGAAGTTAAAACTGTAAATCCCTTTCCGCGGCGCGATGAAGCTACTTCGTTCCTCGTCAAAATTCCTCCCAACGTTTACTAAAACCTGGAAGAAAAGAAAAAACATATTAAAAAACTGTTACTGTGACAACAAACAAAAGTAGTTTTTGGAAAACATGATAACATTTTAAGTAAAAAAAACACCAAACACTTAAAATGGAAGAAAAAAGTGAATTTTTTCAACCCAACTGAAGAAAAACTCACTTTAAATCTCAAAATGTAAATAATCACAAATGTGTTTTCTACTAAATCAAAACCATTTCCTGAGGCTATAACCTCAAATTTTACGTTCTTTCATCAACTTTAAGGAAGATTCAAAAAGAAAAAATCTTAGATCATAATTTCTGTAGCTGTCTGTCTACTTTTATGAATGATGACTGAGATGCTGTTTAAGGAAAAAATTTATAGTTTTCCCATCTTTTATGACACAGTAAGCAAGACTGGGAAGAATTTAAAGAATAATATCCAAAAGGAAAGGCTGCAAAACTGAAATAATAAGGATACAGTTTTCCAACAACAAAAACAAAGAGAATCAGACTTTGTATTAGTTTATGTTCCCTTGATTTAGCAAATTCCATCATTAAATCACCATATTTGCGATACACAAGTGAAAAGAACTGGTCTGATTTATTTTAATTTTAACAGAATTTGACTTTTTTATATATAGTTAAACACATGAAATCTACAAAAAATGTTTTATTCATTTAAAACACTGAGGTGAACAAAAAAATGTGCATCGCCATCATTTCTGCAGTTAAAAATTTTATTTGGAGTTTTTAAGAGAAAAGACAAATCGGAACAGCTTCACGGATCAACGTACGACAGAAAAAAACCTAATAATGATCATAAATATTTGAGCCAAACTTAACGTATTTTCTCAGTAAACTGACCCAAAACCAACTGTCACTAACCTCCTGTAACGTTATATAAAAAAATTTAAAAAAACATAATATGAGATGTTTTTAGACCCACCTGGTCAAAGTAGATGACCATGGTTCGGTTGCTCATCTCGGACGGTTCGTGGTTGGTGTTCCGGACCGCGGAGAAAGCCACCTTCGCGCTGCCGGAGCGCACAGAGATGCCGAGCGCCATGCCCGTCGGGTCCGAGGTCGGGTTGGAGTCGCACACCACCAGGCACTTCCCCTCCAAAACGATGGGTTCGGTCTCATTCTGAGCCCGAGCCGGGCCAGCAGCGAGCCAGGCGGCACTCAGCAAGCACAGCACCAACATTCCGGACCAGAAAGTAAAAAAAAAAAAAAAAAAAAAGCCCCAACAATAGCAGAAGTTTAAACCTGCGCGAGCCGCTCCGTTCTGCTGCGGTTAACGGTTAAACTCCGACCCGGATGGATTCGCTGGTGTTCGCTCCGGTCCAATCCCGGTCGCTCACCTGGTCTCCTCCTCCTGTCGCACCTGTCAGCGGCTCCTGTTCCGGAACAAACAGAGGGAGAGTCGCGCGCCGAGCGGGCGGACAGCAGCACTCATAGCAGCAGAGCGGGAGGGGAAGCTCCGTCTGCTCTCTGGCGCGCGCCTCAATTATTGATAGGCAAGATGTGAGAGTTCTAAACACAAAAGGCTCGCGAGGAGGAGACCCCTCCCTCCGTTCCCGCGGTAAACGACAACTCATCAGGATTGGCGCGTGCGCGTATGTGAGATTTTCCAATCAGCGCCTGCCGACCGCCCCTTTTCCCCGCCCTTCGCCTCCTCCTTTAACTCAATCCCAGTTCTCTTTATCTCTCCATCTGTGAAAAACTATCTGCCTCCTTAAGGAGTTGTTTTTCTTTAATTTTTTTGTTTCACATATTTCACACAATCAAGAGATCACTTTCTGGAGAAGGTTTCTAGAAAATCTTAAAAATTTTGAGATTAATCTGCGAATTTTCTAGAAAAAAGTAGAAAAATTCTGAGTTTCTAAAGCCGAAAATATTCTACATAACATGAAATTGTCAAAGTTTTTACAAAATTTTTTACTGATTTTCAAAACTTGATAATCTTTCAACTTTTGTACTTTTTCTGAGTTTCAAAAGCAAAAAATACCACTTTTGAAACTCAGTCAGTAACTTTAGACTTTAAAAGTTTAGAATTTTTCAAGATTTTTCTAGAAGATTTTTCTAGAAATTTTCTAGATTCATTTTCCAGAAAATTAAAGTTTCAGAAGTCAAACATTTTTTACTTTTGAAACTCAGTCAAAAATGTTGTAGAAATTTTTAAAATTTCTGATTTTCTATTAATTTTTTAAATTTCCACATGTTTTTTGTCAGAAATTTCTGAGGTTAATTTGAAAATATCTTTTTTTCTAGCAAATTTTTGACTTTTCAAACCCAGGAATTTTTTTGTTTACTATTTTTTTCAATAAATATTCTGAGATTAATCTAAAAATGTATGAGTCTTCATCAACTTTTTCTAACACAGTACTTCAAATTGTGCAGAAAAACAATGTTGACAGAAACACACTTTTTGAAATCCATCAGTCTTGAAACTTTTACTAAGCCATTTCTAAGTCTATGGGGCTCCATAAATGGAAAAATGAGAAACAGTGGCAAACATTCCCTAAAAAAAGGCAGAACTAACAAAGTTACTTTTTAAAGGGCACCGGCCACTCATTCAAGAAGTCACAAAAGGACCATAAATAAAGTGTTAAAGAGATGAACTTATTAGAGAGATGGTGGGCAAAAATGGCATCCATAGAAAGAGATATATTATGGAAACCACTGCTAACCAAAAAGGATAAAAAGATTTGTCAAACACTTGATGAAATCTTGATGAATCTCCAGACTTTTGAGAAAATATTCTGCAGCTTAGCAAGGAAAAGTGGAACTTGTCCCATAACTTCTGGCACAAAGTAAACAGTATTGATCTCCATACTGTTTATACTGATAGTGGTAGGTAGAGTGACAGTTAGCTTGCTGCTTCAGTGCCTAGAACCATGATGAGCCATGATATCTAACAATGAAATTATCATGAAAAAATCATGTCTGGCCTGCAGTTCAAGATATTAAACTTGGACACACTAATGTTATGCAGCAGAACAGTGATTCAAAACGCCAAATTGAATAAAACCAGAATTGTCCAAAAGTGTTTAGCATCTTTTGTTCACTATAGAAGAAGTTGTTTTTGGTTTCTCTTGACTGAAACATGCTGAAAATGTACCAAACCGTGAATATAAAACCAAAGTACTTTGGTTGGATAACTGGTGGATGTGCACTTAAATGACTGAATAATTTCATTAACCAAGAAAAGGTGATTGGCCTTTCCAGACAGTACTCTGCTGGGGGTCGTCTGGACGTCGACTTTTCTAAAATGTGTGTTTTGATCATATACTGCTTCGGAAAGTTATAATTTTTGTATCCTAGTGAGTTATTTTAGTAACCACATTTGTTGAAAAGGAAATGCTTCTTTGACCACTCACCATGTCGAGGAATTTATATTTATCTCATGCGTTTCATTTTTCTGCCCTGTTGTTCCATTATTTCTTGGGTTTTATCATTTTTCCATGCCCTTCCAGTCTCTGTCATTCTTCCTACCTCCCTGGTTTCCCTCCAATCCTGCAGTTTTCATCCCTGTCTCTATCCCAGTGGGTTTTCCCTCGGCGTCTAATATGAGCTGACGGTGAGTGACAGGCCAGAAAGACTTCTGTGTGACGCCGGGCGCTGGGGACGAGCTACATCTACTCTCCGTCTGTCCACCTTTTCTCCTCCACACAAACACAGATCCCAATTTTCTTCCTCTTTCCTGGGATCACACTGCTCTGTTGGCACCGTGGCTTCACTGAGTCTTAGTCTGTTTTCACACCTGATAGTCCGGTAGACTCGATTCGATTGGGGACTAAATTTGCAACCCTTGTTAAATTTTCAGCTACTGTGGTACACTTTCACACTGCACTATGTCAAACCAACCAAGCCCTTTGAAAAACCTGTTCCCCTCCTCGCCTGTGGGGGCACTGCACCAAGAACCACCAAAAGAAATTACACAAAAACCTCAGAAGAAGACACTGAAAGTCAAATTCTAGCAGTTGTAGGATTTCTATTTTGCTTTTGGTAAAAGACCACGAAGCATAGCAGACGCTAACGCTGGATTCACATGTTTGTTTTGGTTGTATTACCCAGAATGCCCTGTGTTTTAGTCCACTTGCTGCTTTTTTAAGCAGTCTCCTGTCTGTTTAGCGTTCACATATACATTCGAACTGCGTCAGAATTAACTTTAATGGCTGGCCAGAGTTCACTTTGTTGGTCTGCGTCAGAGTTCGATTACATGTTCACACATGCCCAAATAAATTGGGCTTTGTAGACAAACGAACTGGAGTTCAATTAAAGCGGACTAAACAGGACTGAATGCAGCCTTTGTGTCAATGAAAATAATTTTAAATTAAAATCTGGCAGAGGTGTAAATATTTTGGAGTTTAAAAGTAAGATATTGGGTCGTTTTGGAACAGGAACAGTGAAATCAGGCTTGTCACAAGATGCACTGTTGTGTTTAAAACAACAAAAATATGTTCAGAGAAATTCCTATAAAAACTTATGTTTCCGTACGATTCAAAGGCATTGGAAACAGTGAATAAAATTACAACAATTTGTCATAACTTGATAGAAAGTGAAGGGTTCAAACTCATTTAAGAGTCTAATTCTTTTAAGATATTAGACTCTTAAAAGAAGCAACATCAACATTTTTCAATACAAATTCCAACTTCTTACTGTATAAACTGTAAAAATACACAAAGATGTACGTTTCCTGTGACCCACTGAACAAATCAACATAATAACCTTTTTTTAATTAAAAACATCAAATATCAGAAGTGGTTTCCTCATTTTCTTCCACAGGACTATAATATTCTGACAATCTAAGAGGAGAAACCCACATTTCTGATGCAGAACAACACAGACGCACTGAGCATGCTCAGATCGACTGGAGCCCAGTGAGGCAGGTAAACACAGAGCGAGAAGGTTCGACCAGAAATCAGCAGGTAAAGCAGTCTGTTGATTGGAGGTTTGCCTCCTGGGATCTTGTGAGCGTGTTTACACTGGACTCTCATCTAGTCTAAATAAATGGGGCAGAATAATAAAGCCACACCTCTGCTTTCTGTCTGCAGTGTTTTATCCATTACTGTGCTCTGCTTTTTATATTACAGTCACAAAGAAGTTGCAAAACTGGAAGAAAAAAGTTCTCTCTGGATCTTTACAATAACTTTAGCACTCTGGGTGTTTCCTATCTTTATTTAAAAGAACAAAAACATAAATAGTGATTCTTATTTACAGTTACAGTTTTGAAAATGGATTCAAGAACAGTACAGCACTCCAACAACACTAAAGCTTTCCAAGTATTTTTGTCTAGTTTTTTGTGCAAATACATTATTACACTTTAAATAAGACAAAACAAACAAGTAACCTTTCAGCAACACCTTTCAGCTTTTAGACAATTATTTGTCTAAAAGCTTGTTTTAGACAAATAATTCCTAATATTGTTTTTTTTCTAAAGTACAAGTTCTACTGGCAGATTATTTACTTATAAACGGAAACAATTTATTAAGTGAAATGATCAAATACTAAAGACTGATTTACTTAAAACAAACTCAAAACAAACTTCCAGAAAATGTGAAACTAGCTAGGAAGCAGATTTTAGCGCTGTCAATCAGACCTCAGTGTGGCTGTGCTGCTAGCTATGTTGCAGCTAGCAACCTGTTGTGAATGCTAAGGCTAGTTAGCAAAGCCACCGATGATGGCGGATAAACGGTTTTCCTGTAACTTTAAGTTGTTTCTTCAACATGTAGCAGCGCATACATGAGGATGATTGATAGTCAATCTGTTTTAGATATTTTATCTCATAAAATATAATTGGCAACAATGGCACTAATGTATTAGGATTCAACACCAAAAACAAGCAAACATTTCCCATACAAAAACAAAACATTCAGTCCATTACAGTTTAAAGTTTGATGTTTATTTGGTGATTATTAATAAGTGATTGATCACAGCGGAGATTAATTAGCTAATATCAACACCTGCTCTACTGATTTTCTGTGAGTGTTAATATGTGGGTTTAATTATTTTCCCTTTTATTATTTTTTTAAACTGAACTGAAACACACTGAATTCTGCAGCACATCTATAAGTAAAAGTGTCAAAGTCAAACTAGCATAGCTGACTTACTTTCCTCTCCCTTGCTATTTTTTTAGTTAAAACTTTTTCCTGACTTTATTCTCTAGTTGTTTTAGAGTTGACAATTAGCAGCAAAGAACTGTGCCCCTTTTTCTTTTATATATCACGGACACATTTTACGGTTTATGTTGACAACTTGACAGCTAAAACCAATGCTAGTCATTGTCAGTGAGCAGGTTTCTGGATCTTGTGTGCATGTATAAGGACTGCACAAAATAAATATATTAAAGGTAAATCCACAATTCTATGGAATATTTCAGCATCTGGTGTTTATGTTTCTGTATTATAAAGGAGTTTCTGATCCCAGGTTGTTGACCTTTTTGTCACACCTTGCAGCAGCAGCAGCAGCAGCAGCAGCAGCTTTATTTTTCCTGCTCCTCATCGTTTTGCGATGCATGAGGCAAGGCGGCTCAAATCTAATAGGTTCGCTTAAAACACACTTTTCCTGGCTTGAGATTAATTACCATATCCTCCTGCTATTACGGGTGTATTTTTGAAGTGTGGCTGCCATTAAGTGAATTATCGCCTGTCTCCGGATCAAGTACTCTGATGAAATAATCAAATTAGAAATGTGAAGCACGGCCTGTAATCTGATTTTTCAGGAGATGATTGCATTTTGTTGACAAGACATTGGTCGATGTGACAGTTGCTGGCTCGAGACTGCCAAGTGCACGGCAAGGTTGTCACGTCCCGTTTGAAACAGTCATCCTGCCGACTGCAGCGAAGACTGACGTCTGAAAAAAAACACAAGACAGCTGCTTCTGTGTTTTATCTTGAAGCTGCGAACACATTTGTTAAAGCTTAAACTTTGAGATTTTAACACATTTTAACCTCATTAAATGATAATGAAGACCCACAAAGGCGGCTGAAGTCTGACTGAGAAGCTCCTCACACGGAGGAATACCTTCTTAGTTACAACAAATTTTTGGATGAAGATGTCCAAATTGCCTTCACAGAAAAATTTACCAACTTTCTAGAGCGGCCCTGACATTCTGTTGTAAGAACCAGCAGTTAGGATGTTGGGTTACGGTATGTCTCCACCTGAGACCTTGTGTCAAACTCAAGGCCTGGGAGCCGAAACCGGCCTGCCATAGCTTTTTATGTAGCGCTATAGACTCCAGATGCCAAATTACATCAATCAGTCCCTTCCAATTGCGGAAAAATCAAGAAATCCCTGCATTTTTAGACATTTTCTACTCAGTGTATTGATACACGCTAAGCTATATTTAGTGTTTGGACTATGAAAATAGGCAGCTATAAGTATTTTCAATTGTCTGCTTCACTGTACTGCGACAGACTGGCGACCTGTCCAGGGTGAACCCCGCCTCTCATCCGGGACGCAGCTGGAGAGGAACCAGCAACCCTCCCGACCCCATTAGGGACGAAGGGTGTATAGAAAATGGATGGATGCTTCACCTATAGTCATAGGGTGTCCAGTACTATTCCTCAAGGATTGGTGACCTGCCAGTTTTTGATAAGTTTCTCCTCCAACAAAACTGAATCAAAAGGTCCAAATACCCTCTCAGCTTGTCTGAAAGTTCTGTACAGACCTGCTAATGATTCACCATTTGATGCAGGCGTTGAATGAGAGTTTAGTCCTTGAGGATGGATTTTGACTCACTTTTATGAACAGCTATGAAGCTACTGCAAAAAAAAACAACCTTATAGCTGCAGGTTGAGCCTTACAGAACCACTTTGTCCTGTTGTCTCTAATTTGCATCGATCCCTTGCCACATGCAACACAGGTCTGTTTAGTTCAAAAGGTCCTTTAAGCTGAATTTGTATTGGCATCTTGCTTTATCAAGACCTATTTTAAGCTCTGGAAGATGCCTTAAGTGACCCCGGATGAACTTTATGTTTTTCTGATTCACAAAAATGTTCATTTCTTGTCGCGCGGTGTACAGAAAGTGGTTATTTTAGGTGTGCTGCTTTTTGGCTAGGAGGAAGCACTCAGAGAAAACAAGCAAGCAAATCTCAGGGAAATCTGCTGTAAATATTGCATGACCTCCATCCACTATCAGCAGCAAAGTAAACCCACTCAGGAACAGACATACGCCATGCCTGAAACCTGACCATTAGTTCATGTCTATGTTTGAAGCTTAGACATTAAATAAAAAACCAGACCAAAGTTGTTTAAATCTGCATGAAGGATCAGCTACAACATGAACGATGACGACATTTCTGTTGCATTCCCCTCTCTCTCGTTTGAGCTTTTAGATATTGTCTCGGTTTTTATTCATAGGAGCATGTGTGCTTTTTTATGTTGCTTTTATTAGATGAGAGGATTTGTGAACATGCTTCATCACTTTTTGTGACTCCTGTGCGCCAAGACGCTGCTCAGCATCACACCAGTTATTATATCCGTGACAAACAGAGGAAAAAATAAGCAAAGCCAAGTCAAGAGGGGAGAAGGAATGGATTTATTGCAGTTTAGATACACTACAAAGGATGATGAGAAAAGCTGTTACTGTGGATTATTCATTTGTTGGGTGACTACTGTGGCTTTGCAGAGAAATTGTTGTTGTTTCTAGAAATAGATTTTGCTGAATCAGAACCCAAGAGGCGTGAAACACCCTGAACAGGTTGCCAGTCCATTGGAAGATAAAGACTCTTTTCACACCTGACTCAAACTGCAACATTTGTTACATTTTCAGCTTCTCTTCCACACCAAACTAGTTGCTAAACCTGTTCCCCTCCTCGCCTGTGGGGGCGCTGCACCAAGAACCACTGCAGGAAACGGCAGACAAAACTCAGACGACACTGTGTGCAACGTCCTTCTTCATGAAATGTAAATAATGGAGTGGCGTCAGATTTTAGTGCTAGTAGGGTTTCTCTTTCGTCTTTGCCACGTTGGTGCAAGTAACGTGAAAAATTTTAAAAGTAAAAAACACCAGATGCAGAACAACGCTCAGATAATCCAGTTTTCCAAAAGCATTTAAATGCATTATTTACAAATAAATCTGAGGGTCTTGGAAGCATGAAAAGAGTCTCACTGGCAACATGACCTGTGTTTGTGTGGTTTTGTTCATGTGTATGAAGCGATTCACGCACATTGCATTCATTGGAGCCATTTTGAATTTTATCACATTTGTGAGGTTGGAGGTAAAAAATAAAAACTTGCATTGAATTGTATTCTTTGTGTAATTTGTAATTGTGTGTGTCGATGTACTGTGTATCTATAATTTCTTGATATTGGTGTGCACTTTGAAAAACACATTTGAAAGTTACCAAAATCACACACTAAATGTTTCTTACAGTTTACAAATTGCAAGAAACATAAGAAACAATACTTGAGTAAGTATTATTTTACACATATACTTACTCAAAGTTACATACAAACAGGATTAGACAGTTTCCAAACCCAGTACTGCATATGCACGGATGTTTTGAGTCTATTTTCTCTCCATACCTTAGACTCAGATGTTCATTTTGGTTGTATTTACCAGAATTATGTAGTAATTAGTTACATTTACTCAATCATATTTACTTGAGTAACGTTTTTGTTTTTAATTAATTTCAGGAGTATTACCTATGCTTTACTTTTTACTTTTATTTGAGTAATTTCATTATGAAGTATCTCTACTCTTACTTTAGTAAACCTGGATTTTCTTCCCACTGAATGAAAAACAAAAATGTTTTAGCTAAAAAATTACCAGACACAAAACTGCAGCTTTTATTAAAGTTTTATAAATTTTTTTGTTGAAAGAAACGGATTTGAAAAAATGTTATTTTGCTTGATTTTATTTTTTGTTACTTATATACATTATTATTTTCTAAATATACCCAAATTTCCACAAAACTTTATAATTTGTTCAATCTGCTTGTGTAATTTTAAAATATTACTTAGTTACTCTGTAGGCCCTGAGTAGACTTTATAAAATACGTTTTCACTCTTCAGCTGCTTTTTACTTAAATAAAAATATGTTGAAGTAACAGGAAGAGAACCCATTAAAGGTAAAGGAAGCTTAAACTGACCTTGCATGTAAGAAAAAAAATAAAATGTAAGTGAATTTTGATCACATCAAACAAAAAACCAGTTTTTTTTTTTAGCTCTGGTTCATTGAGGGAAGTTTCTACAAATGTAGATCATAAAGAAATCTGTCATTATTGGCTGATATTTGATTGTATTTGTGCAATCAGCCATGATTTGAATCCACAGATTGTTCATATCCACTCTTTTGTTTGTTGGGGAGATTTTTAAACTCAATCTTTTTAATAAAAGAAATTGTGTAATAAAAAAGCAATATACATTCCAGCAAGGCCACAATCTCAATGCACAAGAATAGTAAAATGATTTTCAGTGAGCAAATTCAAATGCACAAAGCTGATTTTATTTAATTTCTGCAGAAATGCAATATTTCCATTCCCACATTAATGTCATTCTCAGAAAGAAAACTCTTAATTCCCAGTAGATTACATTTTTTAAGTGTTTGGCTTAATTTTATCCAAATATTTGCAGAAATTGAAGGTTAAAAGGTTTCATCAGACCTGAATTCCTGTTTTCCAAAATCGCTTCCACAAAGAAATGAGAAGAACAGATTCAACAGAGCAGCAAAATCTCCTCTCGTTGCACTTTAAATATTTTTCAGCATCTCTGAAAAGACACAATCTTGAGCCAAGGACAAATGGTTTAAGGTTCTGGTTTTATAGAAATGATTCAGATCCAAACTTTAAGGAATTACTTCATTTAATAAATAGCCTTGAAGATCTTTTATAATTCTGCTGAATAACACTATGCAGAATAATAAAATAAAGAGAGAGAACTTTAACTCAAAGGCTTTTTCTCATTTAGTCACAAGATACAGAGACATAAATGCAGAACGCAAACTTTTTGAAATTAATAAACCCACTTTTAGTCCTGATAGGGCTGGACAGCAAATCAATAACTATATATATAATAACAGACACATAATAATACAGCTGATAGAATATTCAATATTTAGTTTGTAGAATATAAACTGAAGTCCGAGCCAGAACCGCAAAGCATTCTGGGTAATAGAGGCAGAAGAAAGACTTTAGCTGCTCAATTTCTCACAGCTAGCTAAGCTAGCTTGGAAGCGTCAACTAACGTACTCATTCTTTGGTTACCTAGCAATGACCAGCTGGGTAAGAAGCAATTTCAAATTCCTCCCCCCAACCCCTCCCCATCTTTGGTTACCTAGCAACGACCTGTTGAGTAACTTGCGCAGCAGCAGTTTAAAGTTTTCCACTGCTCCTCATACCTGCTTAAAGATGAAAAGAACGGCGTGAAGTGAAAACTGTGGGTCACCCCACCAGTTTATTAGTATTTGAAATATTTTAAACAATAAACGAATCAATAATTATCAATATTGACTGATATGAAACACGTTTATTGTGATAAGTTTTTCAACTATATAAACAAGATTTAATCAATTTAATCAGGAATGGAAACCCGACAAGTGCAAAAGATAAAAAATATATAAAATAACAATTTTCCAAACTTTAATCTTCAAAAACCAAAAATTTGATTAATTGATAAGCTAATACAACGGGAGCCATGAAGGACAATTAGATAGAACCTGCCCAATTACTGGTTGCCATGGTGATTCCCGCCTTTTCTGAAAGGAAACTGGAAGTGAATAATGTTGGGTGTTGTTTGATTTCCACAAAGGTTTTAACAGAAAAATTAGCCTGAATTCTTTACGGAAACTTAAATCATTAAATATCAGTCTGAGAAACATGAGAAAAAGGCAGAAGCTCTCAACATGATCTCAGCTGGAGCTGAATACGTTTCCGTCCGCTGATAAATCGCTGAGCTGAATCTGAGACGATGTGAAGTACAGCAGAGACTGCAGAGGAACGTCTCCAGAGGGAAGCTGATTTTGACCTTTACCTTTTCCTCTTATTTCCACTCCAAAGTGCGGCGCACGCAGAAACTAAATTTCCCAGAGCTCCCAGGGTGCAACTCCTCTGTTGTTGCATTAATAGATTGAAATAACCCGACAGGATCGAATCGTATTAAGAGGAACTTTCACCTTGACCCTCCTGCTTCACACCTACCTGATTAGCTGCCATCGCCTCGTCTTCACCTTCGTCTGAATCGCCGTCTCTTCAAATCTTTCCAAGTTGTCACGGTTCTCTTTTCGGGTGTCTCACCGCCTCCCTGAGGAGCTGAAACACTGTGAGGTTTAATGGAGGTTGCAGGGGGAGCAGGCAGATAACGAGATGAATAAAAATCATTTAAAAAGCTGATGGTTCTTTGCTCTGTGGCTTTTATTTTTATGGCTCTGCAGCTTCATGCTGTTGAGCAGAAATAAGAATAAGAATCAAACCGTCAGCTGATCGGAGTCCCAGCGGCTTCCAGGATGAAAAGGGATTTACGTTTTACACAGAAAACAGTCCGTTTAAAAACGATCTATCATCTTCACAACCACAAATATTAACATGTTCTTCGTAAAAAAATTTAGGGCCACTAAAAAGATAAAAAATAAAATGGTCAGAATTTTGAAAAAAGTCTAACAAGAATTTTGAGAAATACATCAGAAAATTTTTGTCAGTGGCCTTCATCCTCTTCTGTCGCCATCATGATGTCAAAGTGCAAACAGTAACATCTCTGGTTAGGTGATAATTTACTAAAAACTTGATGCTCCACACGTTTATTCTTTCTATAATTACTGGACTCTACGTGGAGATACCACATCTTGGGGTCACATAAACAAAAATAAATTTTATGGTTAGCTGGTTGTTCCCTGGGCTGCACAGTGGCGCAGTTGGTAGCACTGTTGCCTTGCAGCAAGAAGGTCCTGGGTTCGATTCCCGGCCTGGGAGTTTGCATGTTCTCCCTGTGCCTGCGTGGGTTCTTCCAGTTCTACAGCTTTCTGTCAGGTTAATTGGTCTCTCTAAATTCTGCCTCGGTGTGTGTGTGTGTGTGTGTGAATGGTTGTTTGTTCTGTCTGTCTCTGTGTTGCCCTGCGACAGACTGGCGACCTGTCCAGGGTGAACCCGCCTTTCGCCCAGAACCTTAGCTGGAGAGGAACCAGCAACCCTCCCGATGCCACTAGTGACAAATGGATGGATGTTCTCTCTAACAAACCTCTGAGGCCTTCAGGGAACAGCTCTGTCACCAGAAACTTTGCGGTTAAAACAAGAAAAAATGCAAAAAGATTCAGCGAGTGAAGCGGTTCCAGGGCGCGGTACACCTGCATACATTCCTATGTCTTCAAGTATCATACTGATGCTTTGTATTCATGCGGCGCGTTATTTTTCGCAGCCTCCTCCTGGTCTCGGTGTGTCTGTGTTTGTGTACCAACGGTTTTCATTTGGTTACGTGGCGTCAGAAGGGCCTTCCAGGGAAGCCTGAGATTGGATCTGCCGCACGTCCGAGGAGGACGGGAAACAACATCAGTGGTCAGGAGGGAAAAGGTGAAAAATAACCTGTCATCACTTCTCTTCCTCTCTCATCCCATCCTCCTTCTCACCTCTGCAGCTTCGCCCGCCTCCCTCGTGCTCCAGACTCACCGGATCGTTGCTGTCTTTTAACCCGGAACAGGTGGAGTCGGTCCGCTCATGTAGTCAGAGTAAAAATTTATGAAAATCAACAGAGCAAACCTCCACCCAGACATCCGTCTCCATCCACTTACTCCAAAGGAACCGGTCCAAAAACACAAACCCAGTTCATTCTGAAGGGATATCGACCATTTGTTTACATCTGGAAACTTTGCGCATGCACACAAAGCTGGAGGGGAAAAAAGATGAAGCTATTACTTATCGTCTATAGCTGCACTGCCAGATAGAACAATCTGGTTAATAACATGAAACCTGGAGATATAGATTATTGATTATGTCTGCTGCGCCACGGCAAACAGAAATATAACGCGGAGAAAACTTTGAAAAAGAGCAAAAAACCATTTGTTTTCTTCGTTTTCCAGACCCTGTTACCTAGTTGTCGTGGTGTTTACAGTTAGAGGCAAAACACTGCTACTGCGTCCCTTTTTCTTTTACATATCATGCATACATTTAATATTTAGCTCATTATGTTCACAAGTTGGCAGAAAAACTAATGGTAGTCATCCATATCAGATCGTATCAACAAGGTTTTTATTAGTGTTGAAAAAATAACTCTGCGAACGCCAAGCTGACTGGAGACCGCTCGAAAAGAAGGAAGTGAAGTACAGCGCAGCATTCTGGGTAAATGCAATCAAAACAGACATGCTAACTCAGTGCTAGCGAGATAATTGGCTTATTGTCTTTAGCCAAGAAAGAAATCCTACAACTGCTAAAATCTGATGCCACTCCAGTTTTGTTTACATTTCATGAAGGAGGAAGTTGCATTTAGTTTCTTCCTCAGAAGTTTTTCTTCAGTAGTGCTTGGTGCAGCGCCCCCACAGGCGAGGAGGAAAACTGGTTTTTCCAAGGGTTTTGGATTGTAACAGCTGAAAATGTAACAAATGTTGCAAATTTGGTCCCAGATTTTAATAAGTCTACCCTCTTTCTGCATCCATTCAACTATAATTAGCTCTTCTGGTTTTCCACTGGTTCCTTCTGTTGCTCTCTATCAATTCTCCATGTTTGTTTGTTGCTTTTTCTGGTTGCCTTTAATCAAGAAGTTTCATTATTAAAATCCTCGGAACCTGACCTGCTCAGATTGCAAGCAGAACTAAATCTGACAATGAATCGTTACGTTTTATTGGTAGGGTTTGGATTTGTAGTGGTTTGTTTTGTTCAAGAGAGCAGGAAACATCAGAGAAACACTGAGGACGGATGGAAGATGAAGATGAAAGGTGACAGCATCGTGGGAAGCTGGAGGAAAACCAGGCAGATATTTAAAAAGCTGAACGACACGTGAAGATTTTATCCAACAACACGAGAGAGGACTTCATTCCTCATGTTTTTCCTGATATGTAGTAACTGTGAAATTTGGGACACGAAGACCTTTAACTTCAACACTTCCTCAGATTGGGTGAACAATCCTCCTCTCGTCCCCACGAGGTTCGAAGTGGGCCAGAAACAAGAAGAGACGGAGTGAAACAGAAATAGCCAAAACTCCTGCGCCACAAGCTGCTGAAAAGGCAAGCGGCGGTTTAAATAGACCTGAATGGGAGGTGTAAAGTGGGCAGACAGTGAGAATCGCTGTAGTGATCACCGGAGGAAGCCAGACATGTTGGAGAACATTTGGTACGCAGCACACCCGAGGAGAAACACGCCAACATGATAAAGGATGCTCACTTCGACTCTGAGACGAGATTTTCTGCTCCAAAGACAGCAGGCGAGGGTCTTCATCTCTATCAAGGTGAAGAGGACAAATGTATGACAGCATAGATAGAAACAAAGGAGAAGATTTCTGCCAAAACATCTCAGAAATTTTCTAGAAAGAACAAGAACATTTTTGAGTTTGAAGAAAAGCAAATATTTTGAGACTAATCTCAGAAATTGCATAGAAAAAATACGTAAAATAAGATTGAGCTTAACAAGTCACAAATTTACTAAAAAAATTATAGATTAATCGAAGAAATTTTAAAGAAAAACTTGGATATTTCAGTTACAAAAGTTGAAAACTTTCAACTTTTCAAACTCGGAAATTTTATAATTTTTTTCAAGAAAATTTCTGAGATTAATCTCAAGGTTTCCTAATTTTTCCTAACAAATTTTTGACTTTTCAAACTTTACTCAAGAGAAACTATTTCATAATAAAAAACATTCAAGTTTTTCTAGAACATTTCTGAGCTTGATCTACAACTTTCATCATTTTTCCAAGAAATGTTTCTATGTCCAAAGCTCAGAAAGCTCCTTGTTTGTTCTAGAAAATTTCTGAGATTGATGTCAAAATACTTTATTTTTTCAGAAAAACGTTTTAACTCATCAAATTCAGAAATGTCAGTTTTTTCTAGAAAACTTTTGAGATTAATCTCAAATTTTTTGATTTTTTTTGGCATGAAATGTATTCCTCTTCTTTCTTTTCTGTCTACAATGCCCCTAATGTCGTCTTACACACGAGTCTGTTTACATAAAGGAAAATATTCTCAGGTTGCACAGTCTTTTCCTTCCGCATCTGAGGATTTCATTGTTTGTTTGTGTCTGCGTGTAAATATCAGAGAGGCTCAGGGTGTCATGTTGACTCTGAAGATCGATGGCTGATGTCTTAGGGAGAGAGAAAGGCCAATCTCCTCCTGCAATAACGCCTCAATTTGACACTCATGTCTGCGCGAGGGGAAACAAAAGGCCTCAAAATGGTGTTTGGAGATTAAAGAAACTGCAACAAAGGCTGTTTGTGCAACAGGATGAAACCAGGAACGTTCAGAAAGGATAATTAAATTGATCTTCAACATGGAAGAAAATTATTTATGAATTTAAAAAACTTTCAGTAGGTGTCATGAACCCAGCCGTTAAAGCTGCAATAAAAATAGATGTTTCAGTAGATTTCAAAAGAGTCCAAGTGTTATGACGCCAGCTTTTTTAGATGACAAAAAAACCCAAAACAAAATATTTTTCTCACCTTTCGATGTGAAATATTGATGTGCAGAAGCTGGAATTAGCAGATACTTGAGATCTACCAATAAAAACATTGATACCTGCCTATTTTATTGGTCCAAATAACAAACATTACATTATCCTAAAAAGGAAGCATCTTTTAGGGTATAATTAAAAGATTAAACCTGATACATGAACAGCTGAGGTCAAAACTAGTTTCATTTCTATTGACCGTATAAACGCATAAATCGGAATTACAAAAAAAAATTTGCTTAATGCAAACATGACAATTTTCCAAAAAAGACTGGAGACCTGGCTTGTCGGAGCAGGGCATTCTGGGTAAATACAACCAAAATATGTATGTTAGCTTGGTGCTAGCAGAAGAAATGACTCGTGGTCTTTTACCAAAGACAAAAAAGAAACTTTATACAATCACTAAAATTTTATGCCACTCCATTTTTGTGAAGAAGGAAGTTGAGCTCATGTTTTCTACAGTTTTTAACATCATTTCCTTCGGTGGTTCTTGGAGCAGTGCCCCCACAGGTGAGGAGGGGAACAGGCTTTTTAAAGGGTTTGGAAAGTCAGCAGCTGAAAATGCAACAAGAGTTGCAATTTTGATCCCCAATCAAACCGAGTCTAGCGGATTATCAAGTGTGAAAAACAGTCTTAGGAGTAAAAGAGTGTGTTTGGTTCAAACTGGTTAAAATCGTACAAAGCCAAAATACCTCCACAATAATCCCAGACAGCAACGTTTCCCTCAACTCTCCCTTCTCTCACACTGATCAGAGACTAAATTATGATTTCATCCCCTGGTTGCATTAAACCCATTCTGGCCATCGGACGCCAACATCACTGAGGGTTTTATACATAAATTAAACAGGATAATCTTAAAGCATTCCTGTGCTGCTGTTTTTACCTCCGAGCTCGGTGGCTTAGCACACTAATTATCACTCTCAGCTGAATGTGTGTGTATCTACATCGCAGACTGCTGCTGCGCTAAAGGCACACGCTTAATTTGTGAAGATGAGAATTTGAGTTTGCTCCTCATATCCCCCCAATTATTTTAAATGTATGCAGAGGGTGGGGGCGTCTGGACGGCCCGGTCCCATAATTGAATCACTGATGAGCAGACAGAGGCCTGGGCTGGGTCTCGCTCCAAACGCAACAAGTCAAACGGAAAACAGAAAGAGCAGCTTGATACATAGACGCCAGTCATCTGGGGTTTGTTTTTAAAAGTTACACCTGTTAAATCTATATTCAGGTTCATGCATGTGCAGAAAACACAAATTTTATGTATTTGTGCACAGAGCTCTGCAAACTAAAGTTTATTTTAGGGTGTCCTAATTTTTGATTCAGCTAGAAAAACTATTCTTAATATATTTTATAAAACTGGAGACCTGTCCACAGTGGCTCAAAATGTTCTAGGCCATAAAGGATTAATCTAATGGTTTTTTTATTGTATGTATTAATAAAAGAAAGTTTGACCAGTTTTTCAGACTGTAGGAACATGGTAAGAAAATAAAAATAACACATAAGAAAATAAGTTGTAGTGTTACAAGAATGCTCAAAATATCAAGATTTTATTCTCATAATTTGACTTAATTCTCATTATATTAGGTCTTTATTCTCAAAATACAACCTTATTCTCATAACTTTATTAATTTATTTTCATAATTTTATTACTTTATTTTCTCGATACTATGAATATTTTTGAGATATGACTATATTTACCATTAATTTTATTTATTTTTTAGTATGACCCGATACATCGTAGAATTATACTAAAATAATATTTATCTATATTAATATCTATATATCTGTGTTTTTATCTATTTTTGTCTTGTCAGCTTTATCATTGTTTTAAAGTGCTTTACATGTAAAACTGATTTTTTTTTTAATTGCTGGGATGAGAAAGAAAACTAAGAACATTAAATAAATAAACCTGGAGAATCTGCAGGACTCCAAAACTCAATGTTTCCCAAAACAAAAACAGCAAAAGGAAGAAGCTGAGGCTGTAATTACGACTGTAACGTAAAGTTTGTTTCCACCAGTAAGACATAAGACTCTTCAAAAAAACAACAAGAATGATAGGAGAGAAAAGAAAAGAGCTAAAGGCTGAAAATAAAATCAGTAACATCAGGCGGGGAGAAGCTAAGAGCTCAGAAGACGGAGAGTTTGGTGAAAAGTGGAGCTATTTAAAAACGGAGGATGAGTCGGGCTTGCACTTAGCTTCAGGTCGCATCCTGTTAATGGAAAAGATGGAGCGATGATGGAGGGAAAGAAATACAGAACATGCAGGGAGGAATGGGCGAGAGGGCAGAAAAATGTAAAAGTAAAGAATGTATGTATTTACAGCCAATGTTTCTCTTCAGTTTGCAGCCGATCGATTACAGAAGTTTCATGAGTTATCATTGAAACCGCCTCAGTTGAAGTCAAATTCAAAAATACTTTATTCCTCCCAAAGAGAAATTTAATAATTTTACTAAATAAATAAAAATTTGTGTAGTTATTTAAACAAAGCAAAAATAATTTTTTTTTTTTTAGATGAAATTAATTTTATCTAAAAAATGTATTTGAATTCAGATACATTTTTGAATTCAGATACTAATTTGTTGACCACGAATGGCCCTCGGCCCACACTTTGGGCAACCCTGACCTGTTGAAATGACAGATATTTGTCTTATTATCAAGAAACTCTGATGATCCTGGAAAGAAGAGAGGCTAAATATGCATCCAGGCTGTAGAAAAAGTGAAGTGCAGGTGATTTAAAGCATATTAGTTTGGGGATATTTATAAGTTTTAGTTATATATAGCTTAAAATATTCAGAATTGTGCACTGAACACTTCTATTACTAAAGGTTAATGCTGAGAACAAGCGCAGTGAAACCTCTGGGTCTTTAGCCCAGTTGGATAACTAGTTACATTTACTCACATTTACTTGAGTAACTTTTTGGAAGAAAAAGGTACTTTTAGGAGTATTTTTCCTATTCTGTACTTTTTACTTTTACTGGAGTAATTTTATTATATTTCTACTCTTATTTGAGTCTAATTTCTGGATTTGCGACCCACTTAATGAAAAACAAACACATTTTGACCAAAATCCACCAGAAACACACCTGCAGCTTTTTTATAGTTTCATAAGTTTCATGATGACAGAAACTGATTTGGATTTTTTTTTTTTTTTTTTTTTGCCTGATTTTGATATTTTTTGTTACTTATATGAATTATTGTCATTCTGGTAATTAAAATCCCAAAATTTCCAATAAAATGTGTGTCTGATTAATTTTGTTTGAAACGTGTTTGTTTTTCATTCTGTGGGCAGAAAATCCAGAATTTTTACTTCAGTAAGAGAAAAAATATTCCATAATAAATTTACTCAAGTAAAAGTAAAAAGTCCAGTGTAGCAAAATACTCCTAAAAGTAAATATTTTTGAAAAAGTTACTCAAGTAAATGGAATTGAGTAAATGTAACGAGTTACTGTCCACTTCTGGATCTGACTATGTATCCATGGGGGTATATGTGAACATTTGAATCAGAAATCCAGAAAATATTCAAGATTGTGCCCCTGATATTCATTTTTCTAAAGCTTTAAGCTGAGACCAAGCACAGTAGAACCTGTTTCCAGATTTACTCGCCCTGATGTTCCTCTGGGTCTTTATTAAAGTCGTTTTCCTGCCATCGTGTCGCCGTTTAGTGCAGTTTCGTCAGAAAGCTTCAGCAGAGCCGCGTTAGCGAGGCGAGTCGCGGTCACGGCCTCCCCCTCCGTCTCTCCTGTGAAAAATCACCGCCGTGATCCGACAGGAAGGCTGACATCTGTGCAAAGTGGCGCGCGCTCACACCTGTCTGCTCACGTTACGGACCTGATTATTCCCAGAGAGGAAGCCGCGGCGGCGGCGGCGCCGGCCGTCAACGCTCCCCGCATCCAGACCAGGAGGCGTCCAAAAGTTGGGCCTCCAGCGCCGCCATCCTGCTCGCTTTTGTTCTTTCTCACCTGAACCAGGACTCTGCAGAACTCACTACAAAGCTTCTGCAACAAAAGTTCACTTATTGCTATTTTGATCTCAGTGGGAACTTGTCACGTGAAATTCACATGTTGCTTGTTTTTTCACTTCCATTTGGGTCTCTGCTGCTTCAGCCCAAGTTCTTAGAAAAATCCACCTAGCAGTTACGTGGCAATAAGTTAATATTTTTTGACGTCTGGAAAATGAGGCGTTTCAAAAACCTCCAGAATGACGTGTCACAAATCAGGAGACGCTGCGCTGTTACCTAGCAACCCCAGTGGATCTCCAGCACCTTTGGTCAGCTGGTTTTACCGCTGTATGAGCTGTACAATGGCTGCTGGTAAAGACAAGTGTTTTGTTGTTGACTAACCATCCAGAAACCACTAGCTGCAATCTTGTTGGTTGTGCAGGAGGCTCCACTTCTGCTTTTCAAAGATGTACGGTTGTATAATTGCGCCTCTGTAAACATTTCTAAGTGTAAACGTTGAGTTGGGGCGCCAGCAGAAGCTGCTTATTTGGATATATGCATAATTGAAATCTGTTGCAGTTTGAATACGTATGCGAACTCCAAGCAGACTGGACAAAAGCAGAAAGCAAACTAAACGCAGAGCATTCTGGGTAAATACAACCAACACAAATGTCCGAATCTGGCATTAGATGGAGAAACGGCTAAGACCATTAATAAAGGGAAGATCCTCAACTGCTGAAATCTGACATCACTCCACTCCGTTTACATTTTGAGAAGAAGGTAGTTGGGATCAGTGTCTTCTTCAGGGGTTTTTGTGTCGTTTCCTTCAGCAGTTTTTGGTGCAGCGCCCCCACAGGCGAGGAGGGGAACAGGCTTGGTCCATTTCACAGTGCAGCAAGAGAACCGCAGCATCTAAAAATGTAATAAATGTTTCAACTTTGGCCCCAAATTGAACCGAATCTCCCAGATTATCAGAAAGTCTACAAAATATCATTACCTTACATCAAGTTTTTGATTCCTCCTTCTTTTTAATTTCTCTTGCTTTGTTTTCCATCTTTTTCTGTCACTCCTGCACTAACTGTCCTCCACCTCTTTGTCCTTTACTGATGCAGTGTTTTGTACTCTTCTGTATATATGTGCATCAGGATTTCAGACTTCACCGTGTGTGTGTGTGTGTGTGTGTGTGCGTGCGTGTGTGTGTGCGTGTGTGAGGGAGTGGGGTGCAGGTAAAGGTCGGCGCTGACAGCGCTTTAGCGATGCTGCCAACAGCTCAGAGAGGAAAACAGAGGCAGCTGGAGGAGAAATGTGCTGAAACAGACATGAAGGAATGAAAAGAGACGGACGGCTGATATGTGAAGGAAGAGGCTCAATAACCGGGCAGATGGGTGGAAGAAGATGATGATGATGATGCTGATGATGATGATGATGATGAAGAGCAGACATGCAGCGTCGGGGTGGATGGATCTTAAAGCATTTGCAGGGAAATCGGTTTCCTCAAGCATAATAAACTGTGTAAATGTAGCGGTAATGGAGTGGTTAGTTAATGATGCACAGCAGATTAAAGACGTGTCCCACTTCATGTTCATGCAGTTTAGTTTAAAAAGCTTCAACTGGAACCTTAGTGGTTTATTTCCAGTTCTCATCCTGGAGACTCATCTCACCCAACAACCAGTTTTATGGACTCTAATAAGGATTATAATGTCTGTGTAGGGGGAATTAAAGTGAAGAAAAATTATTTAAAGACGGAATTTAATCGTGAACATCAAAAAATGTATTAAATAGTTTTAAAAATGAAAAACTGATTTTTTTTCAATTTAATTTATATTCTTCTTTTCAAACGTCTTTCTTTTTGATACAAATTTTGTTTCTGTGTTAATTTTTTTCTTAAGCTTATTTTTTTTGTTCAATTTGTTTAAGTTTTAACAGTTGCACTACTGGGGTTGCTAGGTAACGGAGTGAGCACTGCTGGGGTTGCTAGGTAACGGAGTGAGCACTGCTGGCGTTGCTAGTTAACACGCAGAGCCCATGGAATGTGCACTGCATTGGGGAAGTTTTTGAAACGGGTCGTTTGCCAGACACCATAAAACAACTTGGTAGTTTTTTAAGTGCTTGGGCTGTTTTTGGAAACAGTTGAGACCCAAATGGACGTACAACAGAGTATTAGAGCCATTGTAGGCAGAGAAAAAGGAAATTTCTGCCAAAAACTCAGAAATTTCAAGATTATTATCAGAATTTTTTTTTAAAAGGCTCTCAAAAGATTACAATTGTTAACTTCTGGAAATTTTATCAGTTTCAAAAGTTGAAAATTTTTGAATATTGAAACTGAAATTTCCAAGCAATCTCAAAATTCCCAACTTTTCAAATAATTTCCAAGTTATTTTCTGTAAAATTTATGATTTTTTAAAATAAATTTTCATCTTCTCGAGCTCAGAAATTTCCCTTTTATAGTAAAAGACAAAATGAAATATATTCCTCCTTTCTTTATCTACAACGGCTCTAATATGCTGTTGTAGTACAAAAATATGCAAAATGTGAATTTTGCATAATATTTTCCCCTTTAATCCTGCAGCATGTGAAAAACTTCAGTGTCGTTTCAGTGCCTCCCTTTCGTCTCGTCGTCTGTTTAATTTAATTTGTTTTGTGATCAGAGATGAACCTCCTCAGAGAATCACGAAGAGCAGGAGGGAACAACAAACCAGAAAATATGAGCAGAGCAGAGGAGTGATGCAGAAACAAACGAAAGGTTGCATGTGGAGGACATGAAGAGAAAAAACAGACAGAGAAAGGCTGTGAAATGCCAGTGAGCTTAAGAGATGAAAACAAAAACACAGGTTTGCTTTTCAGGCTGCAAGTCTTTTTTCTCCATGTGTTTGGGATGAATGCACTCACATGAGGGGGGGATAGATGGGAGGCCCTGACGGAAGTGACACCGCGTCCCTCCTCTCCTCATCCGCTAGAGTCGACAGGGACTCGACGCTGCAGTGGAGAGGAAATTAGAAAGCAAAGGGAAGAAAACGAGAGGAAGAGCGAAACTCTTTGGCCCGGGGGGAAAACCGAAGACAGAGACGAGTGACATGAACATCATCGGGCCGAGACGCTCAGTTCCACAGCATCAAACCCGAGCTGCGCTCCGCGGGGAGCCCGAGTCCCGGGACGGATCTGCAGGAGAGGAGCAGGTGTTAGTGCTACGAGATGAGGAAGTTTCCTGTCAGATGACACCGGAAGCGCTGGAGGAAAATCCAACACAAGCCGCTTCAGTTACTAATGTACGCCACGAAAAAAGTCAAATGTAGAAAAGAAAAAAACACAATTTTGAAATTGTGGTGTTTCAATTAAAATCCTGTGTGAAGATGTAGCCGCCCTCTTCTGACTCATCTGTTGTATGTACACCGCGAGGTGTGTAACGGACAAAAGGAACCAGCAGACCAGAACCCCAGGGTGCATTGCAGCAGTAGGGCAGGTTTATTCTGTTTACAGCAGTTCTTGGGCTCTGGCTTTCCCACACACACCGCAGCTTGGCGCAGACTGATACAGGAATGTTTTAAAACCAACCAAGATTCTCTCAGAGATTCACAAATAATAAAGTAAAATGTCAAGACAACTAAAATAGAACCCAAACAAAAATAATCTGCCCATTAGTTACAATTTTTATAGTTCAAATTGAATTAATAACAAAAATGATTTTCCATTATAATATGAAAATATACTAAATACATTAATCTAACATTCAGATGACATTTTGAAGCAACTCACATACCTGTTTAAAACATGATTATTCTCAGCACAGCCGTTCTTGGGCTCTGGCTTCCCCACACACACCTTAACCAATCAAAAGAACAAAAATAACCACATTGGCGGTAAACTCAATAAATGTCATTAACGTGGGAATTAAATACCCAGTACAGAAACAGTTGGGGAACAAAATATAACAACTTGTGACTTTGACAAACATACTTTTTAGGACATTTTGAATATTTTAATGGACAAACAGAAGACAGCTTTGTACGCTCACCTCTCCCCAGCGTAGCTCGGCGCGAACACACAGGATATGACGTAGAACCAGGAAACAAGAAAATAAAAGCTTCTCCGCCAAAATAAAATACAATTCAAAAACTAAGAAAAACAAATACACAAAGATGAGGATGGATTTGAGGTGCAATATAAACAGTTTTACACACTTGCTACAAAGACACGATTTCACGCAATAAGTTATTAAAAATCATTTTCCTACAACTTCCGGTCAAATTCTTCGTCTTTGTAACATCCGCCAGTAGTAACATCCGCTTGTGTGAGTTTCCATTGCAGTTTTGTGATACGGCCAAAAAAACTCACCTCATCTATCAGAAAACATTCATATTTTTTCCAAATTGGTGTGTTTCCGTTAAGCAGATTTATTTTCATAACTCCAATTTGCACAGTCTCTTGGCTGCATACAGTTACTAGCTGGGTTTCCATTATAAATGCGTGCAAAACTTTGTCAATATCCTACTAACTTAAAAAAAAAACACAACTTTGGAATTGATGCGCTTCCATTAAATTAGAGAAGTGATTAAAATACCATGAGATTAAGTTTTTTCATGCTGTAAGTTGTTTAAAAACATCATCCACCGACCACTTCCTGTTGTCTTCCATGTTGTTTCTGCCAGTGGTAACATCCAGTTGTTGATCATGTGACTCATGTGATGTGAAAAATGTGTTTCCATTGCAGTTTTGCAAAATAAACCAATTTTGATATATAAAAAAACACTTCATCCTATCAAAAAAGCTAGTTTTTTGTTTAGTCTTGGGGGTTTTTCAAAAATGATATGTTTCCATTAAGCTGATTTATTTTCATAACTCCAATTTGAGCCAATATAAGGTTAATGGAAATGCATTTCTTGGTTTTATTACAGAATTTTTGGATGAAAATACTTTTTTTATGCTTTGCTCCATTTTGAAATGTAAAAATATCTCTTTTTTTTAATTGAGGTTCTTTCAAAGATTATATTTTTTTTAAATTTACATTCAAAACTATAAATTGTTGCTTTCTTTATCCCCAGGTTTATAACACAAACTCCAACAAAAACACACTGATGTTTGTAACTCTAATGGATGGTTGGTTCATTGAGAGACAATACTTCCTTATTTCTAACTAATTTAAACTACATAAGAGGTTAAAAGCAGACATACAGATTTTTCTAAAACCTGAACATAAAGAATTGTTCAGAATGTAAAGATTCCACTTATGAAGAGTTCAAGGGCATCTTGCAGGCACAATATGCACAGATAATAAACAAACAGATGATCCTTCAAATTAAAAAGTGAAGCAAACAGATGGAAGCTTTGAAAACAAGTTTTTCTGACTGCTTATTTTATGCCTTGCCCTTTCTGCTGCGTCTGATTGCAGACAGGAAGCAGAACGCGAAGCATTGGATCAATATCTGCCATCCACTGATCAGCGACTCCATCTCCAACCCGATGCTGAGAGTTTCATGTGTGAAAAGCCTCCTCAGATATTCGGTTATGAAAAAACGGTGACGCATCCTCCCATTCAGCTGTGCTGCTGAATAGATGCTTTGTGTGATTTTTCTCTCATTAAAAAATAATTAGCATTGGTCTGGATGTTCCACTGCTTCGTTCCTTAAAAAAAGACATTTTATTAATAAATAAATGCAGAAGATATCTATCAATCATGTCAATTAACATTATGTAATAAACTCACAGACATTCACAAAGACTCAGAGCCCCTCTTGTCAACCTGAGACCCTGCAAGGATGAGCAAACAGACAGATTTATAAGTTTTCTTAGAAAACTTGATGTTATTTCATGAAATTTTAAAGCAAAAGTTCATGGAATCTGATGCAAAATGGGCAACTTGTTGCTTTGTTTCAAACAGCAGAATGTAATAAAATGGCTGCACCTCTTAGGTTAAAATTCTCACCAACTCAACTCACTCATCACACCTGCTGAATTACACAAAATTACAAAATTCAAACTAGAAAGTTCCTGAAGAAATTTAAATGGAGCTAAACATCAGCTGAAATGCTACGGCTAGCTTCAGTGGTGTAGGTAGCATGTTGGCATATATTGACTTACTGCATTCAGCATACCATATGCAGCTAATTTATTAAAAATGTATAAAAATGCTTATTTTAGCCGAGGAGCTAACATTAACTTGACGGCCATCATTAGCATGTAGCGCAACTAGCATTTTGACACTACCAGTTCAGTGTTCTGATGCTGAAAATTAGCTAAAATACTAAGGTTAGCATCAATGGTGTCACTAGCATGTTGGGAACATTGATTTACTTGATACAGAGTGCCGAATGTGGCTGGCTAATATATCAAAAATTGCTAAAATGTTCATTTTATCTGTAAAGCTAATAGGATGTAGCACAACTAGCATGTTGATGCTACCAGTAGGATGTGGGTTATCACTGGTCTGATTAATCTCACTGTAGCGCTGAAATTAGTCATGAATAGTCACGATTTTCCAGTAGAACTAAAACTTTTTTGTCAATCGTAAGGAATTATTTACTTAAAACAAGCTCTTATGTCTTGGTGAAAAGTTACTCATAGGTTAGTTTTGTCTTATTTCAAGTTTACTAAGACATCGGAACCAGAAACTAGACCAAAAATAGTTGGTAAGATGTTGTGTTTTTGCAGTGCATTACACTTTCCGCAGCTTTAAGTACAAAACAATCTATTAATTTTGTCTCTGGCATAGGCCTGATGAAGTTGGCTAAAACTCTGCAGTTAATGTTTTTATCCTCAAGTTGAAGAGCTCTGGCGCCCCCTAGGGGAGCATTTTGAAAAGCCCACTTTAGAGTGATGCCGTGATTAAAATTTAACTGAGGTTATGTTATGATAAATACAGATAAATGTTAAGTTTAGGGTAACGACATAGTTTGGCCTAAATGCAGTTACCAAAGTGAAGGGAAGTCAAAGTCCTAATGTTCCTAGAAGTGCAAATGTGTGTGTGAGAGTGTGTGTGTGTTCACACTGAACTCTTTGATCAGTGACTATGCTTGCTGCAGGTTGCCATGACAGCCAGTCACATGATCAGAGTCAGCACCGCAGGTGTGTGCATGTCAGCAAAGAAACCCCGAGGTGTGACCTTGTACAACACAAATCCAGCTCTACGATCGCGCCGCTTCAAAACCAGAACCTGTGCGCACACGCACACGCACACGCACACACACACACACACACACACACACACACACACGCACCACCACAGGCTACACAAAGATCACAAACAGATCTCTGCTGAATATTTTAGTTTTGCGTGAGCAGAAAATCAAATCCGGTTGATGTTTGTTTGATCGCACCAGGTTTTCTTGGAAGTCTGGAAAAAGAAATTAAAGTGTGGTGATATATTATATTTGCGTTTCTAGTTGTGGTGGGACTCGATTAATTGCAGGAATTGTAATTAGTTAATTGCAATTAATCGCATTTTGAACAACCAGCTGATTCTGGTGTTTTCTCCTAACTTTTGCTGCCGCCATTTTTCCGGACTAGCATGATTTGCAGACAGCTTGTGAGGAATAAAATCAATTTCACATCAGTTCATATGGCTAAAAAAAAATTCATAAACACAAAACAGAAAGATATTATACCCATAATTTCAGTATGTTTGAACTTTATAAATTATAAATATTGTTTTTATTTACCTCAGTTAGTGAAAATATTTTCTGAATTTTGGTTTTTGTTGTTTTGTAAGTTTTAGTTAAAGTGTACTTGAATAGAAATGCTGCGTTCATGTACATACCTGAATCTGACAACATGCTCTCCAACCAGCCACCATATTGTTTCTGAGAAACGACTGGAGGGAGGAACGTGCAGATCTGAAGAGAAACGGAGGAGTAAAGTGGAGAGGATGGTGAGTTTGGTCCCAACCTTTCTGTTTGCCTCAGCATTGATCTCTGCCTCACCTCAACATCAAGGCCAGCCCACACACTTATATTTGCTGAAGCCCGGCTTCGACCGCCTGACTGGTCAAATTAGAGCCGGAGAGCCGCCAGGCCCCAGGGACGCTGCACACGTTTTCACTCAGACACGTTTAATGCTCGTTTTCAGCGAAACACGTCGGATTTTCATGAGACTATGGAGCAGATTTCTGTTGGAAACAACACTGAACATTAAAATTAAGGTTTTAGTGTTAATCTTAGAAAGTTTATTTTCAAGAAAATTTCTGAGAGTTTTTTATAGGCAATTCTCAACTTTTAAATCTCAAATTTTCCATTTTTTTCTTCTTTTTAATCTCAACATTTCTGAGTTTAGTCCTTTTATTTTGTTGTAATCTTCATGGTCGTAATCTTCACATTCTCACCTTTGTAGTACATCAACAATCTTTGGATAAGAACCAGACGCTGCTGAGGTGTCTATCTATTCATCTTAAGATGATAAATCAATAAATTTAACTGAGGTTGTTAAGGGCTAAAATGTCAAAACAGATAAAATGCATTTTGCATCCCAAACCGGATTCTGGACCGTTACTCTTTCCTGTTCTGTTATCGCCCAGCCATCTTTGTTGCGGTATCAACTGTCTCCATTTAAGGGTGACTAGCGGCGCCCTCTGCTGGATAGCGGCCAAATTACAACATTAAAAAAGATCTAATTTAGGCAGACATTATTAGTTAATCGATTTGAACTAATTTTAATCTAATAAACCATTAATTTACAATTCGTCTGTATTCTGGACCAAAGAAAGTCTCTAACGCCTCAGAGGGGATTCACTGTAACTGGAAGTCGGACCTTTCTTCCAGTTTGTGTCAAAGCACCTTTTTGTTTGTAAGCGTGTTGTGTGTGTTTGTGTGTGTGTTTGTGTGAAAGTGTGCTGTGTCAGCACCTGAGACAGACAAGGCTGCTGTTGTGCAGCCACAGAGGAAATAAAACAGCAGCCCACGTTGTTCCAGCCGACAGACAGACGGCTCTCCTCCTTTTGTTCCCGCTGTTTATTATTCCTTGTTCTGCGGTCATCCGCTCCTCCTGTCTCTCAGACTTCATGCTCACCCCCTCCTTCTGCCACCTTTATTCCCTTTTTCTTTCTTTCCCAACCTCCTTTAAATTAATCCGGAAATATCATCAGCGCAACTTGTGCGTAAACCTCTTTCCCCACGCCTGCAGAAACACAAACACGCATCTCTTGTTCTATTTTTAAACATCAGCATGATTTTTCTTTCTTTTTCTTTTTTTTACTGCGCAAAATTAAAAAAAGGAGGCGGAACAGATGGAGGAAGGTGAAGCTGAATATCTCACAGATGAGTGATGAATGGTTGAAGGAAGACTGAGCAGATGGGTAAAGGAAGGAAGTGAGGCTGAAGTACAGTAGAAGAGTTTGCCAGGTTAAAACTACGACAGCGGCGCCAAAAAGAGTTAGTTAAAGAAGAAAAGAACATTTATTAAAAGGAAAAGTTGGAATCTTGGGAACAAAAAAGAAGGAAAGAAAGGAAGAAAAGACCTTTTTGTGTTTTTTGTGTGTTTTAGGTCTGATTTGGTACAATCTGAGATCCAATGCTGCCATCTGCTGGACATTTACTGGAAGGATTTTTCAAAAAGGATTTTGAAAATAAAAAAAGTTAATTAAAAAAAAAACTTTTATCAATAACTGCATTTAGTTTGTATTCGTCTGGTCATGATTGCCAGATTGAGCTGCTTTTGAAAGCGAAAGAAAAAACAAACAGCATTGGGTTTTTAAATATTTCCTGCTTTCTACAACAGTTGATTGCTTTTAGAAAGTGTTTTAGAAGGAGACTGAGGTCTGTAGGCAGATCACAGTTAGCTTCTTTGGTCCGCATCAGAGTTTTATTACGCATTCTCACCTCCCCAACAACTTGACTTTCTAATAAACTGGAATTCAATTACAGCGGATCAAACAGGGCTGGTGTGGATGCAACCTTTAACCCAAAATGTTAGCACTGTTCAGTCTAGAAAGTCCAGTTCGGCTGAAGTGAACTCTGGTGCAGCTTGTGAACACCAAGACCAATCCAAATGCAGGAAGTGGACTAAAGCGCCAAGCATTCTGGGTAAATGCAACCAAAACAAACGCAAGAGTCTGTAGCGTTAGCAGGAGAACTGCTCACGGTGTTTAACCAAAAATAAAACAGAAATCTTGTAACCGCTAAATCTGACGCTGCTCTATTATTGTGTACATTTTGTGAAGAAGGAAGTTGCGCCCCAACAGGTGAGGAGGGGAACGGGTTTTTAAATTGACTTGGTTCCTTTGACTCAGTGCAGTGTGAAAGAGAACCGCAGCAGCTGGAAATGTAACAAATGGAGCAATTTTGATCCTCAATCGAACCGATTCTACCGGACTATCAGGTGGGAAAACAACTTTAGACCAACTTATTATTAATTTAAATTCTATTATCTCACCAGCACACAAACTAATGCACGATCCAGATATTTAAATAACATTCCCAGTGAGTGGAGTGGGAGTGGTGTGACAGTCTGTCGGCTGGTTCCTGCAGTATGATGTCAGATATTAACCAGGACACTGAAAACATCCAGACTTCCCCCAGAACCCACCGACAGAATAAACATCCAATGAAATTACTGTTTCCATTACACAGGAAAGGTCGTCACTATGTTGGTTTTTTCACCATAGGTAAAGGGTTACTTTGTTTGGTCAAGAAATTAAACTGTACAAGTCAAATATGACGATGTTACATAGGAGATTTAAAGGGATCGATTTATTATTTGAGGTTGTTTGTTCCATTTCAGTAAAACAAGAACAGCAAAAAATCCACTTTCAGGAGGTTTTTAAACAGCACACTTTTTTGCTTCCATCCATTTGGATTTTTACTGCTTCTAAAAACACCAAACTGTTGTTTTATTTTACAATAAGTGAATGTTTTATGGTGTCAGGAAAATGTGTCCGTTCAAAAACCTCCAAATTGCTGAGTAACATTTGATGGGCACTGCACAACCAACAAGAATGTAGCAAGTGGTTTCTTTTCAGCAGCTATTACCAGCTGACCAATCGTGCTGGAGCATTGCTTGGGTTGCTAGGTAACAAACTAGGTTCGGCTGTGGTTGCTAGGTAACAGTTGAGTTCCCTCAATTTTGACTTGGCATTCAGGAGGTTTTTGAAACAGCTAATATTCCTTTGTTTTTTCATTTACCATCAATATCTGAAATTCATCATGACAAAGATAAATCAAAATTGTCATCATGATAAGGAAGTGTTCAATATCAATAATAAAATAAACTCCTAGCTTAGGGGAACATATAAAAAAGCAATGGCGGGCCAGATTTGGCCCCCGGGCCCTGAGTTGGACACGTGCTTTACAGATGATCTTTTATAAGAAACTTTTAGAGAACTGTAACACAAACTGACACTTTCTAGGAAAAGAATAGGCTTCTATGGTGGCCCTGAAGTACAAACCATATTAACAAATCACTAAACACAGCTACAAATTATTCAACTACAATATATGAAAAAATACGACATTAAATAAGCAAAACTACAAATTAAGAAAACATAATGAGATTAACAAAATGGAAGAGGTAAATTTAAAATATCACTGATTGGATGATCCCATTTTTGGCTTTAGAATCAGAAAACATTCCAACTTTTTGTGCATTTGTTGAAAATATGAACATATGTTACATGAAAATAGCTTCTGGAAACATCACTTATTAATCTTTGTGATTTCTAATCTTATATGTGTGAGTTTTGTGTTTTTGAATATGTTGTGTTTTTTTAATTTGTAGTTGTTCACTATAGGGCCTCCGTAAAATTCTGAAAATTTTACAAAACTTAATCTTTCCTTAAACAATTTCAGTTTCTTCCCCAACCTCACCTGTAAGTGCTTAGTAACTTGAAAGTCATTATTTCTCTACAAACGTAAAATTTAGTGTTACATATTGAATATTGAGGGCTGCACAGTGGCGCAGTTGGTAGAGCTGTTGCCTTGCAGCAAGAAGGTCCTGGGTTGGATTCCCGGCCCGGGATCTTTCTGCATGGAGTTTGCATGTTCTCCCTGTGCATGGTGGGTTCTCTCCGGGTTCTCCGGCTTCCTCCCACAGTCCAAAAACATGACTGTCAGGTTAATTGGTTTCTCTAAATTCTCCCTAGGTGTGTGTGTGTGTGTGTGTGTGTGCGTGTGCGTGTGCGTGTGCGTGTGCGTGTGCGTGTGCGTGTGCGTGTGCGTGTGCGTGTGTGTGTGTGAATGGTTGTTTGCCTTGTGTGTCTTTGTGTTGCCCTGCGACAGACTGGCGACCTATCCAGGGTGTACCCCGCCTCTCACCCGGAACGCAGCTGGAGAGGAACCAGCAACCCTCCCGACCCCATTAGGGAAGAAGGGTGTAAAGAAAATGGATGGATGGATGGATATTGAATATTAAGAATGAAAACATAACATTAATACTTTATTCCTCTTAATAAAACCCATTAGAAAGCTACAGAATCCCGTCAAGCCTCTTGACGAGGGCTACAGTGACTTAATTGGCCTTCTCACTTGCAGAAGCGCCTGCAGGTGAGAGCGACACACGCAGAGCCATGCAGGTTCAGGCATCCACACCAGGCGAAAACCGAAACATATTCTTGTACGTGCAGAACCGAGTGCAGAACCGAGCAAGCCGGCGACAGGAGTGTGAACACACCTTGACGTTTAACGAGACGACGCTCACACCTCGTCTGACAGAAGTCACCTGCTGCCTCACTTACACGTGTCATTAGAGGAGTCGGAGCTCTTTGTTACTTCCACTTGCTGACTTCACTGGGATTTTTGTGCCAAGCTGTGATCACCTTGATTAGGTTTTATTTATCTCTAATTGGGAACTAATCTGACCGCGGTTTCAGAGTAGGAGATGAAGAAAAGATACGTATACGCGAAAACGACCAAGAAGACAACAGGAAGTCTTCTGTACATCTTAAAAACAAAGCCGCTGATTTTCACCTAAAATGGAAAGAGTTTACGTTTATTCATTTTTTTTAAAATGCTGGTTTTTGTCTCATTCTGTTTTGTTCTTTTTGAAGAATCTGTTTGTCCTTGGAGACTTGAGGTTTTCTTCGGCTTCATTTTACTATCAAGTATCTCTAACTTGAGTAAAATTTCTGGATTTTCGACCCACTGAATGAAAAACAAACATGTTTTAACCAGAAACAGAGACACACCTGCAGTTTTTGTTTCATTAGTTTTTTTTTATTGAAAGAAACTGATTTGGAGAAAGGTTCTCGTGTGATTTTGTGTTTCGACTGGCGAAAACGACCAAGAAGACAACAGGAAGTCTTTTCTTTTCACACAATGTGCTGCTCGCCCCATCAAAAGTCTCAAAGCGCCACAGAGTAAAAAAAAAACAAAAACTTTAAACTGTAAAGGTTTTGGAAATCACTGTAAATTCTGGACTGTATGGTGAGCAGATCATCCAAAAACTGTACTCAAGTAAGAGGAGGACAACTTCACCATATTTTCACCCAAGTAAAAGAAAAAAGCAATTCAAGAAATTACTCAAGTAATAGTGAATAAGTATTTGGTAAAAAGTTTATTAAAGTACTGAGTAACTGATCAAAATATCAATCATTTAATATTTAAAAATTACATCGTTAGACGGACCAAAATATAAAATTCAGTGGAAATTTGGTATATTAAGGATGAAAATGACAATATTTCATATAAGTAACAAAAAAAAAATTATAAAATCAGCCGAAATATTTAATTTTCTAAATCGGTTTCTTTCAATAAAAAACTTTAAAAACTTTAACAAAAACTGCAGGTGCGTCTGTGTCTGGTGAATTTTTAGCTTGTTTTTCATTCAGTGGGAAGAAAATCCAGAAATTTTACTCAAGTAAAAGTAAACAAGGACAGCGAAGTAAAAATACTACGAAAAAAGTTGATAAAGTAACTGTAACTATCCAACCACTGAAACAGATGCTTAGAGCAGATAAATGTGTGGATGTGCCAAAACCTCCTCCAGCTGAAACAAAACTGAAGTTATTATTTTTGGACCTAAAGAGAAACAATCTAGAGTCATAGATCTAGAGTTATAAATCTAGAGTTATAGATCTAGAGTCGATGCACAGCTTCAGTTATTACAACTAAACACCAGTGATCAGCCCAAAACCTGGGAGTAGTGATGGACTCTGACCTGAACATTCAGAGCCACATAAAGACAGTTACAAAGTCGGCCTTCTATCACCTGAAGAACATTTCCAGGATTAAAGGACTAATGTCTCAGCCAGATCTAGAGAAACTCATCCATGCGTTTATCTTCAGTCGTATTGATTATTGCAACAGCGTCTTCACAGGTCTGTCCAACAAATCAATCAAACAGCTGCAGCTGATCCAGAATGCTGCTGCTGGAGTTCTCACTAAAACCAGGAAGATAGAGCACATAACACCAGTTTTAAAGTCCCTCCATTGGCTACCTGTAGCTCAAAGAATAGACTTTAAAATACTGTTGTTAGTTTATAAATCACTGAATGGTTTAGCACCACAATACATTAAAGATTTGCTGCTGTTTTATCAACTTTCCAGACCTCTCAGGTCTTCTGGTTCTGCTCTGCATCCCCAGAACCAGAACCAAACGAGGAGAAGTGGCATTTAGCATCTATGCACCAAAAATCTGGAACAAACTTCAAGAAAACTGTAAAACAGCTGAAAGACTGACTTCCTTTAAATCTCAACTAAAAACCCACTTGTTTAGAGTTGTATTTGAAACGTAATGCAAATTTATTGACGGAACCTGACTTGGTGTTCTGTTTTAATTATTGATTCTATGTTGCATTGTGTTTTTGTGTTTGATGTGAAATGCCTTGCTGCTGAAATGTACAATACAAATAAAGTTTGATTGATTGATTGATTGATTGGTTGATTGATGCTACAGTCGGTATGTAAACATCCTTCATCGCGTTTCTCTGGTCCTCTCATGTCGCCCAGCTCCTCCATCATCGCTCCTTTCTCCACAGATCCACAGTGGGAGCGGCCTTCGTCACTCCCACAGAACCACCATCACTTCCGCCGCGCGCCGGCGCTAACAAGGCCCGCGTGCGACACGTCTCACTCACGGCGGTGACATATTGGATCTCACCAGGCTGATGTGCTCGACTGATCAGGGCGTCACGCTGGCAGCTATTAGAGCCTCTATCAGCCACACCGAGAGCCGGGCTTTGATGGCGACACAGTCTGGCACATGATGATTAGCGTTTTTTTAGGCTGCGGGAGGATTTCACGCAGCATCGCAGAAATTAATCAGGACACTTTGTTTAATGCTGCAGTCTGTTTCCACTAAACCGAGGATTATTGATCGGCTTTCTGCTGGATTTTTAAATATATTCAGTTACCAACACGCGACGAGTATAATAATGAAAAAATGAAACAAGTAACATGACAATTATCGATTTTAAAGGTATAATATTACGAGAATAAAGTCATATTATTTCGATTATCACGAGAAAAATCGCAATAATATGAGAATAAAATAATAATATATTGATAATACATTTGTATGAGAATAAAGTCAGACTATTACAAGAATTGTCGTACAAGTCATTATATTACAAGAATAAAGTCAAAATAATGAGGATAATTCATAATATTTGGAGAATAAAGTTGTAATATTCTAACTTTCTTCTTGTATTTTTTTTATATTTTAGTAATGTGGTCCTAGTGCCCTGTTGTATTAATTTGTCCAAATTTTATTGATTTAATTCCCACTAATTCTGACTAGGCAGCCTAAATGAAAGTGAGCTTTGCTGCTACAGGCACAGACTGCTGGGGGTTCAACAGTTCTTTGAATTTCCTTTAATACTTATGTTAAACCAAAATATTTACCTAGCTTACAATTCTCTAGTTCTGTTAAAAGAGCTCGTTCCTCTCCACTGTCGCCCCGTGCTTGTTCAGTTTGATCAGTTTCATCAATCATGGCTTACTTAAACCTTTTCACTGAGCTGAGTCTAATTTCTCTGGGAAAAGGTTTAGACTGGATTATTTGGATTAAATTATACATTTCACAAAATAAATTGGCCTTTTTTGTGGTTTTAGTGGATGAGATGTTTGCTGTAGTTTAGGGAAATAATAAAAAAGTGGAAAGTTTTAATGTTAATTGATGAAAGTTTCTGATTAAGTTTAATTGAAAAGTAATTCCCTCAAGGTAATATTTCCTTCCTTTTTATTTACAAGTCAGATCTGATTCTCAAAGTTAACTAAAACATCCTAAGTTTCAAAAATAGATTATTTCACAACTAATATTTTATTGTGAAACATTGAAGCCATAGTTCAATCTGACAGATTTATTAAACAGCAGACACTAGAGGGCGCTGTTGGTCTAGCTTTTGGCATTTAACGTCAGCTTTTAACAGCAGATGAAAAAATGCAATTTACTATAAAAACAAGCCATTTGGTGCTCTTATTTAGGAAAAACACATCCATATTTTAAGAAAACTTCAAATCTAAGTCAGGGACAAAAATAATAATCGAGACATCAAAGCAGCACAGACAACTTCCTGGATTATAAGATTTGATTGTTTAAACATTTCTTCATCTGCAGTTCAAAGCTACAGAGAAAATCTTTAGTAAAAGTTTTTGAAAACAGATCAGAACATTGAGGAGACATCAGGAGTTACTAAATCTTTATTCAAATCAAACAGCAGATAAAAACATTAAGGCAAACCAGCAGCGAGCTGCAACATGGAAACAAACAAGGCTCGATCTGTTCATAAAAAAATAGAAAATTATAAAGCCAGAGTCAAACATCAGAGTCGTTCTGTCAGTGTGCATGCATCATCTGTGATTTCATCTGTGAGTGAAGTGTTAAAGACGCCGTTTACTTGGTGCAACCATAAAATGCTGTTGTTGTTTTTGCTGATGTGTTGATTGGAGCAGCTTTCACAAATTAAGTCAACTCTGCAGCCGACGGTTACAGAAGCAAAAACCAAAATAGTTATTTTCCCATTTCTCATCTGATCGAGCGTCAGAGCGGAGCCGGGAGTTTCTTCCCCCAGAAAATTGACTTCATGCTCGGGTTCAGTCAGAAACGGACTCCCTCTGCTGCCAATAAAGCAATCACTTTAATGAAAACATCTGAAGCAGGATCAAAGACCAACTTTTATGTTTTATTTTCGGTCCCGACAACCTGATAAATGTGACTGAGCCGTAAACCCAGAGGTCACCACTGAAACAAGCATAATTTTTATTTGGTAAATGGAAGATCTTAAATTTTATTCACATTATTTTCAGTCTATTTTTATACTAAAACAACTTGTCCAATTCTACAATGTTCTGTGAACTGACGCAAAAAAGCTGGAAATAAAAGCTGAGATTCTCCCGTTTCATGATCAATAAAATGTTAACAGAAATTTTGAAGAGACACTGCAGCTGTCTGGAGATTTTATTTTGAAAGTCTGAGCTAGAACCCCTTTCCTGTTTTTCCTAAGAACCTCTCAGTTCCTGATTGAATCAATTTTAATCAGGAGTCACACAATACAGGAGAATCAGAGAAAATGCTGAGTCACTGGTTGCTATGGCGATTTCTGCCAGAGAGCAGAGACAAAAAATTTAAAACTCAAACAAATAGACGCTGTGGAAAAACTACAAGTTCTATCAAAAAATTGTGAAACCAGGAGCTCCAGAACCTTCTGGTAGACACGCATGTAAGAGTTTCTACTGTTTTATGTAGAAAATACAACAAGTTACTGAGACTGCAAGTTCCAGTTTAAAAAGACACATAATGAAGGTGGATTAGATTACGGGTGAGTGCTCTCTGCACTCTGAGCTGATCTGACAGAAAACTGCAAGTCTGACAGCAGCGGGAGACACACTGGGTGAAAATAGACAGAAATACCTACGTTTTGATGTATCGACTGTATCAACAGTCGATACATCAGTGAGTGTAAAATAAGACATTTCTGTCCTCTGTCTGGCATCACCACTGGTGTTTCAGTAGTAAAGAGTGGCCCAAATATTTGAGCTCAAAAAGGGGAGGGGCTAATATACGGATGTCCAAAAAGGGGGAGGGGCTTCTACTCATTTCACCAAAATCACATTATTTTTAATAGAGAACATCCTTTAGTTGTTTTTTTTGCCTTGTTTTTTTTTAGAAAATGTACATACTGTACTATACCATCACTGCCAACATCATATTAAATAAAATGATGCACATTTTGATGGATCTACCTAAATGTAGAAACATCTGTAAGCTTGTCATATGTCAGTATATGAAAAGATTGGTTGGTTTGTCGATTTTGGGTTGGTTGGTTAACATATTTAAGTGGGGCTGGTCTATTTGGCTTAAGGTGGTTGGGTGGAACTGGTTGGCTTTTTTATTTGGGTGAGGTTGGTTATTTAATAGATTTAGGTGGGGGTTCGTTTGGTTGGATGGGTGGTCTATTTGGTTGGTCAATTTGGGTGGGGTTGATTGATCGATGATTAGGTTAATGGATGAATTGATGAACCAACATTAGGATCTTATGTTTGTAATTTGAACTCATTTTTTTGTGAGTTGGACGGATATTTATAGTTGATTACTCCTCTGGATCCCAATGTGGTTTGTTTCTAGCAAAGAATGGATTAATCTAAAATCTTAAAAGTGAAAGACTAAGTCTGATCTAATCTAACAAACACCTGAATATAAATCATAACATCCAACTGGAGTTATTAGGATTTTTGGTTGTTCATGAAGATCAAGAGTTCAACTCAGTAAATATTCGTTAAATCTTGAATGTTAATATAGATTCCAAAATATTAGATGGAAACATCATAAAATTAGCAGATTTTTACTCCTTTGTGAGAATGTAGCCATTTTTTAAACATAATTTCACCTGGTTTGTGGGTTCCGACAAGAAAATCTCCCAACAAACCAAGAAAGAAACATAAAATAAAGCTGGTAACTGAATGCTTTCCTTTGTTATGTGTTGGTGTGAAGAGCTGCAGGTCCCAAGCAGCTCAGCATCTCTTCTGGAGAGCCCAACCTCCAGAAACCTGAACCACGACTAAACAAACACCTCAGGAGTCCAAAGACAAACCGATGGATGCAGGACATCCAGAAAGCTTTTACACCAACAACAAAGATTTTCTTTCTCTGAACACATCGTTTGTTCTGAAGCAGAAAAAAACCAGAAGCGCAGTGACACAAGAAAAAAAACGTTTGTCTCTGTTTCTAAACATCTGTCCATCATTTCTACATCTGCATATTTGCATTTACACGCCTGATTCTCCCCTGTTACTGGTTTCAGTGGGTTTGTCCGTCAGTCGGTCTTCTTGGCCCACGCCATGTCGTCGGATCGCGGTCTCTGGCCCGTCAGATGTTCAATCAGCCACTCCATCCGTCTCCAAAAGCCCAGCTGGTCCAATGGATAGTTGCACCACCCTGAAAACGGAAGGACATAGGAAAGATAAAAAAGGAGGGTAAGAGGATATTTAAATCATTTTTGGTAAAAGAGAAGAAGAGCTTTGGCTCTTTTGGACTGGCAGTTTCTCTTCACCAACATGGAGACTGGTTCTCTTTAACCCTCCTGTAAACTGCACCTTCCAGAAGGTGAAGGTAATTTTACATTTTGCACGTTTGCTAACTGAGCGCGCTTAGCTTCCATTGAATACATTTTTTCCAGATAAATTCTAAAGCGATAATTTATTTGGCTGTTTGGTAAGCTTTCAGTGGAATAAAGCTTGATCTCTGTGTCAAAGTTTCGGCTGCGAACTGTTAAGGACTCTTCAAGTAGTTCGCCGTTTGTATTCATGCTCTTATTTTGAAGTGGAGGAAGACAGTTGATACAGCAGTTCCATTTCCTGTCCGCAAATTTTCCTCTAACTTTATTTCAAACAAGAAAACACGAAACATGGAGAACAAGATATAAATATGGAATATTAAATTAAGGTTCAAGGGTTGTAGAGATTCTTTTGAATTGAAGTTAGTGCTAACCCTAAATACCGAGTTGGTGTAGAGCTTTAGTGTTAGCTGAACGTATATTTATGATTAGCATTCAGAGTTAGCCTAACTAACATTTTAGTTAGCAAAGGCCTCCACTGCTGACTGCCATCACCTAAACTTCAAATCACCTAATGCCTCCATTTTTAAATTTGAAGCCTCCTGTCTGACTCTCATTATCATGAGCAGAAAGATGGAGGGTCATCCCAGGAGAGGTCCTTAACCTCACACACACACACACACACACACACACACACACACACACACACACACACACACACACACACGCATGCACACCTTCTCACTTCCTGTGATGTTTACAGAAGTCCAGCAGCTGAATTTATCTTTCTGAGTTGAGCACATTCATGGATGTGTGGCTGCAGGCCAAAATACATTTACATGTACACATGTGGTAGCAGAGTCAACATGAACATCTAGAGTTATTACAGACAGAGTGAGGGTGCATCTACTGATTAAAACAGAAACCCTCAACTGGTTTAAATATGGTAAAGTATCACGAGGTTTTGTTTTATTTCCTGCATTTTCCATGTTTTCCCTCTTTTTATCCATCCAAATCCCTGCTTCCTCCCCCGTCGTCCTCCCCTGTCCTCCACCCTCCCCTCCGCTGCCTGTGAAGTCCTATTTGTTAGAACAGACAGCAGGTTAGCATTAAATATACATGGGGATTGTCAGCCGGTGGCGAACACAAAGGCAGCGAGGCGGGCCCCCAGAGGCCCCTGAGCCGGGCCCAGGCAGCCAGGCAGCGCGAGCAGGGTACCGCAGGGGACGACTCCGCCGTCCCCGACCGCCACCTCCTTCTTCCACACGCACAGGTTAGGAACCGGAGAGGGGGTCAGAGCGACCAGCGCGCACTAACAGATGCAGATGTACTGGAGCGCTCGCCGTGCCACCCCCGACAGCTCCGGCTCACATCTGGCGTCCGCTGGGGCGCAGGGTGACGCACGAGGCGAGCCGCCCCCTGAGGACGCCCCCCGCTCTCACCCAGATGCAGGCAGAATGCAGAGTGTGGATGTGTGACAGAGGCCTCGGGTCTCCAAAGACCTACATGCACACTAGCACAACATTTGCTTTTAGTTATTTATAAGCCTACACACACACACACACACACAGTCGCCATTTTATGTGAATATTCAGGGAAAGTTAAATTATTCTGGAATCACCATCTTCTGTTATAACCATCCAAAATGGCCGACTTTATGTGTCCTTAATAAGCTTTTAAAGGTGACCTTCTATGCCTCCTTGAACAGGTTAAGATAGGTCTGTGGCCTTTACAAAACATGTTCATCACATTTTACTTCACTAAATAATTCTTAGATAATAAGATTTTAGTTTGCTCTTCTCAGAATGAGCTGCTTTAGGGAGCTATGTCTCTTTAAATCCAAATAATCTGCTGCTGGCCACGCCCCCCAACTCAACATATAAACTCACATTTAAAAATGGCTGCAAACAGACGCACAATTATACAATCGTACAATTTTAAAAAGTAGAAGTGGAGCCACTTGTCTTTTCCAGCAGCCATTGTACAGCGCATACAGTGGTAAAACCAGCTGACCAAACATGTTGGAGGTCAGTTTGTGTTGCTTGGCAACGGCGCAGCACCTGCTGATTTGTGGCGTTGCATTCTGGAGGTTTTTGAATGGCTCATTTTCCACACACTCATTACCAAAAAATGGTTGGGTGTTTTTTTTTTAAAGCGCTTGGGTTGTTTTTGAAGCAGTAGAAACCAAAACAGAAGTACAAAAACGTAAACAAAATTTAATTTAGCATATTTCCCCTTTAACATCTGGTGAGCAGAGGTAGAGTATCCAAACATTGTGCACAAGTGAGAATAACAGTGTATCTTCTGAAAGCAAAGTATTGAGTAACTGATATTAAATGCTTATTTAATATTTACAAAGGATAAAGCAATGTGGAAATTTTAGTATTTTACCGGTCAAAACAAAAATCATTCATGTAAATAACATAACAAAATCAGGCAAAAGAAATAATTTTCTAAATCAGTTTCTTCCAATAAAAAACTGCAGGTGTGCATCTGTCTGGGGAATTTTTGGTTGAAACAAGTTTGCTCTTCATTCATTAAAGTTACAGGAAATTACCCCATTAAGGTGTAAAAAAAGCTGCTCGCGTACTGAGTAACTGATCAAAACTATTATTTAATATTTCAAAATGTTTACTTATTCTCCAGGCCTGAAAAGTACTTTAGTTTTCTACTTTTCAACACTAAAAGTTGTGCAAAAACCCTGATTCCAGAATATTCTAGAGCCAGAAAATGAGGTCCAAACTGGGTCATCTGGAAGGATCCCAGATAAAACAAAATGGCTGAAAACAAAGAGCCCAGGTGTTGCAATGGCCCAGTCAAAGTCCAGACCTCAGCCCTGTTTAGGCGGTGCGATGATGGCCGTACCTGTGGTGATGCAGTAGTACGTCTCATGCGGTGAAACATGGTGGATCCGGTGGTGTTTCCGTGGCAACACCAGGTGCCAGTCCTGCAGCAGAGTGACCCAGCGCGGGAGGCCAAAGTAGGAGTGGCTCCACTTATGGATCTGGTTGGTCAGCGTCACAAAAACCGCCAAGGCGAACACGTAGCAGTCCCAGGGGTAGGACGCCGCCAAAGCCTCTGAAACGAGAAGAATGAAAGAGTTAATGACTCATCAAGACAGAAACACGTTGAAAGTTTGTGATGCAAACACTTTAAAAACAGCAAGTCACTGAAAAACTAAAGAAATTAACCCCAGAAGTTACGTTTTTATTTTAATTTTACTGGGAATTCTAACCGTTTTAATGTCTTTCATGAGTGAGATCAACCTTTTGTTTCAGTTTTAGAAATTCAGGCAGCATTTATAAACGTTAAAGGGACATTACACATCTTTGACTCAGGGTTCTTTGGAAAAGTTATGAGTAGTTAGAGCGTTAGGCTGGGCAACAAATCAATAGTATACATCATTATAAACACATGATCCATATCGTGGATAATACGTCTGATAGGATTTCTAAAAATGTTACTGAACTCCAATACAGAACCACACAGCATTCTGGGAAATGAAGGCAGCGGTAAGGCGTTAGCCGCTCAACCTCTTATAGCGAGGTTGGTGGAATCAACAAGCTCACTCGCTCTTTGGTTACCTAGCAACTCTTTCACCTTTTGGTTACCTAGCAACAACCTGTCAGAGTAAGTTGAGCAACAAGCGGGCTGTGGTGCAAGGCATTCTGGGTAAAAAAACCCTGTTAATTTTAATACTTTTGTCTTGCAGCAACTGAAAACTTTAAGATTTTAAAATTTAAGGATTTTAATACAGACATGTTGTTGTACATCAGTTCAGATTAAAACTGATGCATTTTTGCATGCGTCACTATCGTGATGCGCCGTCCCGAGGCGGGGGCGACCCTCGGACGGGCCCCGCCTCGTCTCCGCCCTCCGGCCAGCCGACTCCAGCGCTTAGCAGTGACCTCTTCGGGAGCGGACCTCCCTTTTAAAGGCTTCAATCCTCCATATTTCCTCTCCTTTACACACATCTTTCCCATCCTGGGACAGTGTGTGTTTATCCATATTCTGATGCAGGTAAACTGCAGCTCAGCTGAGGGACGGTGAACAGCAGATAAGTGGTTTTCCGACTGTGACAAAGTGGCACCGAAACTGAATTTCACACAGTGAGTGCCGATGCAAAGCTGTGAACCGAAAGAAGGAGTCAGAAAAAACCCTCCAAATCCTTCTGAGTGAGAAACTGCTCAAATACGCTTTTATTTTACGGCTTGAGAGACAAAACGGGTTAAAATTAAAAAACTTTAACACGTACTAGATGGAAATTGTAAGAGTGCAGTTCTCACAAACTTCATTTACCCACTGGGTGCAGATGTAGCTCCTTAAAACAATGTACAACCCTTCAAAATAAATATTTATTTTAAAATAAGAGCTGCATATTCAGGCTAGGGTTACCTAGGCTATCTTCTAGCACTGCTAGAAACCAAGAAACAACCAATCAGAGCCTGGAGGAGGGGTATTAGCGCTGTCAATCACCCCTCAGTGTGGAGCTGCTCACACTTTCCCCTTTGCTATTTGCTACGCTGGATCACCACAGCATAGCTTGTCATGAATAAGGCCAGTTAGCATAGCCACCGACAAGGCGGCTTAAGTTTTCCTTTAATGGTAAGTTGTTTTTCTGCCATTGGAAACATTTAGCAACGGGTACATGGGATTAATTGACAGCGCTAAGAACCGCCTCCTGGTTCTTTTCGGTTGGTAGCATTAGTAGCTCTCATATTATACAATCAAAACATAGTGAGAGTTTTAACTAATATGTAAAAAAACAATTTCTTATAATAAATACACACCGCAGGTTTAAACTAAATCATGCTTTTTATAGCCAACTGTTAGACAAATTATTAATCAATTCATTCTTTTTGTCCCAGAAATACTCAAAGGAAGATATTGACTGCCAGTAATACTCCGCACAACCACCATCTTTCACTCTTTCTTCTGGTTTGAATGAAACTGAAAACAACGGGCAGCCTGATCTTCAAACTGAGCTCTGGAAGATAAAATCAGGAGTTTGTTGTTTTTTTTCTGCAGATTTAATTTTAAAAAGATAATCAGAACTTAACCAGGATCTTTGCACCAGATTTCTGTAACCGTTTGATCCAACAGACATGAACTCGCTAACCGTCTTCATGCCTCTCTGCTGAAACGACTTACATCCGTCCTCCTCACAACACGTCCTCTCTCCGTCTCTGCAGATATAAAAACTACAATCTCTTGACCTCGGTTCAGGAGCGGCCATGACAGCTGGAGATGTCAACTCTCCGAATCGTCCTGCGTCTCCGTCTTTGTGACACGGCAAGGCGTCGACATGACAGGTTTAGATGTCATCTAGCCGCTGCGCGACCCTCGGACGCCCCCGCCCCGTCTCCGCCCTCCGGCCGGCCGACTCCAGCGCTTAGCGGTGACCTCTTCAGGAGCGGACATGACAGGCGGACATGTCGCTGCGTCTGCGTCCCCGTTCGGTGACCCCTGACCCCCTGTGGGGGCGGGGCGGGCGCGTACGTCCCCTACAGGTGGACTTCAGCTGTCCTCTCATCCTTCATCGTCCTCACGATGAAGATCGGCCGTTTGTTTTTAGCTCCAGGTCACAAAATCCTCTTTGTTCACAAAAATCAGAAAACATATTTTCTGATTTTGATTATTTGACATAAAATGCAAGAAAATGTAAGTATTTAAAATAATTATTTATTGTAAATATTTTTAGTAATAATATAGAAAAATAGAAATTACAGTATAATTACGTTGCAAAAAATATTTATTAGCTTTTTTAGTATAGTTTAATATTTATACATTACTATTTTGTAGTTTAATATTAAATTCTTTTAATTATCAAAGAATAAAATGGCATAAAATAATTTGACTGGATTAGTTATTGTAAATAATTATAGTAATCATTTAGAAAAATTTTAAAATAGAAATTATATATAGAGCACAATAAGATTGGTAAACATATTTTTTATCCGTTACTTTTTATAGTTTAATGTTAACACAAATTTTTGATTAATTATTCAATTATGACATTAAAATACACTCAGCTTAAGCAGTAATATTTTAGGACTTTGATCATTTCTAGATAAAGTTACACAACAAATCATGAAACTGAGAATGTGAGCAACTTGATGTTGGACAAGGAAATTTACAACTTTCTGCTCATCAATAATCTCACGCATAATGAAACCGAACTGTAACCATGGAGACCAGATTGGATCAAATTTCAGACTGAGCCTCAGTTCTGGTGTAAATGCATTTATCAACTGATGGCTGCGTCCCGTCTGCTGCTGCTGCTGTTTGCTCGTTTTGCTCAGCCATCATGATTTCTATCTCAGAAACTCTCTTCCAGATGCTTGCAGCAGCTTAACCCCGCAGCGCCGAGCGTAGCGCCGCCTTTAACCCGGCTAACTGGTGTCACCGCCCCCGTCCTCCTCCCATCAGCGACCTTTGAGCTGCAGTTGAAGTGCAGACATGACAGGTGGAGATGTCACCTCCTCAATAAGCGCTCTGCCTGCTCCTCCCGCTGCTGCTCCTCCTCCAAGCCCTCCCTTCAGGGTCAGAGCACACGACTACCGCCGGAGCCACTTCCTGTTTGCCGCTCCGCTCTGACCCTGACAGTCTGGAGAATGTCTGACCTTCGGGAGTCCTCAGAGTCACTTCCGAATGCCGCGAAGTGCAGCTGGAAGCAGCGGCGGGAACGGAAGCGGTTCGTACCTGGTGTGCATGTGAGGAACCTGTAGGCCATGTGGGCGAGCGGCAGGATGGGGATCATGCAGTTGTCGCCGTTGGTTTCGATGAAGTCGTGCCGAGTGATGGCGGTCGGGTCGATGTGGTGCTCCCTGAACGGCCGGATGAAAGCCTGCAAAGAGAAAACCATTTTTGTGTTTCTCTTTTGCTTGGACATTAAATCTGCAGTAACTTTTATAAAATATATACTTTGTTTTAACCATCAGCATGTTAAGACTGAGTCTGTGAAAAGATCGATTCCTCCCTGAACTGAAGGAGTGCAAAAACAACCAATGAGAGTCAGGAGGCGGGTCTTAGCGCTGTCAATCATCCGCATGTATATGTGTTAGTGGCCTATTTCCTACATAACTGCTGGGTTTACTGTGAATTCAAACTCCTTTAATCTCTTCTGCTATGTAACACTGTAAGAACTGTTGCAAGTTTTGCACAACAATGTTAAAAACCCTGCCTCGGCCTCTTGACCTTGACCTCCGAATTCTGATTCCCCCAGATTTATCACCTGCTACCTGCCACTGTGCCACCAGTGCTCACGCTCTGGATCAGTCTCCATCTTGCAGAGCTGTTCTGTCCTCTACAACCAACACCCCAGAGACGGCATCATTTCGCTGAGGAGCCAAGAATCTGCCCCCGTTTTCCACGGCGCTTTAAGAAGGTTGGAGGCTTTTCTTCTTGAACCTTGACCCCAAGATTACAAGCCGCTAACCTGCTTCTCTGTTGTCAGAGGTTCCTGTATCTTTGCTGGTGGCCGCTGGTCCCAAACCCTGATTCTCAATAAAACATTTGCTTTTCTATTTGCATCTGACTGAAACTCTGGGTCCTCTGTTCTGAGCATGACACTTTCCTGCCATCACCATGAACATCTCTGTAAATAATCTGCATTAATAAGGGGGATTACAGCAACATTTTATTTCCATTTGGGGTCAGTGAAGCATTTAATGTAAATTTTTTGAATGTGAAATGGCGCCTGCAGGCAAGCGTCACTAGCTGTAGCGGATTAGAGAAGATACACAGCATCAAGGGTGGACTTTTTCCAATTCTGGCTTCATGTTTTTAAATGTCTTAAGTTGTGTGTTTACTTGAAAGACCAGACATTTGATTATATTGTAATACGTAAAACAGATTAAACAGGGACGTATTTAAATTTTATTGAAAGTAAACTAAAATCTTTTTGAGGAAACAAAAAGATGAAGGGAGTTTGATGAACTTCTCTAGAAATTACGGAGAACCATTTGAACATCTTTGCAGACCTCACACATCCTGGACACAAACTGTTAAGACTTTTTACGGATGTCTCTGTCTTTTGTGTAGTAGCATATTTGTCTTCGCTGTGTAAAGTCAAACTGTACAAATAAATCTGATTAAATTACTTTCATGCATTTTGAAGGACTTCCAGCTGAAAAATGGATTTATTTATTTGATGAATCATTTGACGTTTTGTTTGGGTTGATCAATTAAATATCTCAGCTAACACAAACATTCAGCAGGAACTAAACCCAGCCGACACTGAAAGTCATTTGCAGCTTTGTTTTGTTTTTTCTTTTTCTGGATAATAAACAAACTGCAAAGCTAAACAATGCAGATTAAACACACGGAGGAATTCTCACCACACTTAGCAATGCTGAGCATCGAGCTCAACCCCAAAGCACACATCCAGCATCCTAATAAAGCCCAGAACAGCAGTCGACCTGCTCAGACACACACACAAAAACTGAAAAAATACCAGCTTCAAAACACACACACACACACAGGCGGGCGGCTCAAACCCCACCTGCGCTGTGCAGAGGCAGACACCTGTCTGTGAGAGCGCAGGGGTCTCAAATGAAAGGCTGAATCAGAATCTCAGAAGCTTAAAAGCGGACAAAGGGAAACACACCCACGAGCACACGCTGGATAAAGGTAATTTATTTCCCCAGGTGGACGAAAAGGCGACAGAAGCGAAGGTTTGCATGTGTGTGTGTCTCTCTCGGTGTGTGTGTGTAGGGACGGTAGCATCAGCATGAAAACTCATTATTGTCGGGTTTGCTGCTCGAAACAATCACCGCCGCCGATCTGTGCACGTCATCGATGGGTGCCACTGCAAACTCTGAAGCTATCTGTTGATATCTGTGCAATTAGGTCTCCATCTCCGTCGAATCGGGCCTCTCCGCTCCCCGCGGCCCTCAGGCACATGAAAGGCCGGCTAAGCTGCGGAGGTCGTGCCGAGCGGGGCGGCTCCGGCGCTCCCAGTTATAACGGCGGGCTGCCGGTCGCTGCGTGTCCTCTAATCCCACACCGTTTAGCGGCCTGCGTGGCACGACGCCCGTTAATCACCGGCTCACATCGCCCATCGCCCCGGCAACCGGCGCCGTCCCACTGCTCTGGCAGACACGCCCCAACACCCCCACTTTTTGTCCTTCTGACATTTATTTCAACAGATTTTTTTCCTTTTTTCTTTTATTTTTAGGAGAAATTTCAACTTTAAGGAGCCCAAAAAGTGGGTATGCACTACATGTGACACATGGGGTGCTGTGCTAGAGCGGGCGCCAGAATACGGCAAAAAAATTATTTCTAATAGGCATTTAAAATCTGCTTCTGTGCGTCTAGGGGTGCAGATATGTACTTTCTGAGGTGCATCTGGATTTCTTAAAGTATCTCTATGTATTAGTAGTTCTTATTTGTGCAATTTTAAGGTAAATGGAAACATCTAGTGAAAAGAAAAACTGCATCCGAATATGATGGTGAATAAGGGCAAAACTAAAGAAATTTTATTTCTTACAAGAATAAAGTTGATATTAGCAGAATAAAGGTGAAATATTGTCTGAAGAAAGTCTTAACATTGGGAGAAAACCGGCGTCTGAATGAAAAGCCCCACTTTTTTTCTTCTAAATTTCACCTCATCATATTTTTTCCTGCTATTATTGGTATTCATAATTGTTCAGCACTTTATAAAGTTATTATTATTTCCACCACCATTTTGGCGCCCCTCTAGCAAAGCGCCCGTACAGTGAATGCTGGGTAACAGCAGTTTTGGGTTTTTGTTCATATTGTAGTTTTGTATAATTTAGTTAGCTTAAATCAGTTTTTACAGTTTTTATCAGTTAAACATTGTTTAGTTTTAGTTATTTACAGTATTAGTTTTAGCTCTTTTCATAATTTGGTGAATTTTTAGGTGCAGAATTAAAAAAGATGAAAGTTTTGTGATTATGTGCAGAATGATCGGGTAATAAATACTCAACAGAAGATGCAATTTTCAGCAATGAACTAAATTATTGTTGAATAAGCAACTGACTGTGGTATTTTATGCAAACTTTTGCTGTCGCCATTTTGTGCAGTAGCTTAATTTGACCACAGCTGATGTAAACCACTTGTGTAGGAAAAAAAAAAGAAAAATCTCATTTCATTTCTCAATCTCATTTCACAACAGTTCGAAAACAGAAAATAAAATATATCTATAATTTCAGTATGTTTTTGTTAGCTTTTTAAAATCAACAATTTAGTTCCATTTTTTCAGATTAATTACTGTTTTTATTTATCCCAGTTAAAGAAAATCTTTTCTCAATTTCAGTTCTTGTTATTTTGTTTTAGCATACCAGTTTTTTGTGTCTGCATTCCTCCTCGCAGAGAGCTGCAGATGTTTGTTAAAGACGTTAAAAAAAAAAAGGCAGACAGGAAGAAAAGCTGCTTTTAAACAATGAGAAGCCGAGCAGACTGGGACGGACGATCTTCAAACACATCCTCCTAAACTGGAAGCACATCTGGCAAATTTCAGAGTGAATCGAGCGTCATTGGGAACTAATGAGCGTGACTTTGTCCTCAAAGTAGACTCATTAGAGGACTGCGAAATCCTTGTTGAGTCAATTAAAGCTCAACGACATGAAGACTAAAGAAAATACAGCGTGGCCCGAAGCCTCGCGAAGGAATTGTTCTGAGCACTGCAGGGAGGCTGTGCAGCTCTTCTTAAAACGCGGCTGTAATTCCAGTTCTGTGGAGACAAGAAAACCCGTTTCATGGGCTGAATTCAAAATAAATCGTTTTATGTTCTGATGATGAGTGGGAGAGTTTCCCCTTGTACGTTTCTTTAAAATCATATCAGATGTTCTTGTTTTCCCCAAACGCTCTTTATTTAATGAGCTCAAGTTTCATTTACCTTCGAACCTCAGATGAAAAAATAATTCATACCCTACGCAGCGTCACGTATTTTTGGTTTATTCATCATTCTTAAATGTTTCAGGTCATCAGTCTGACTAATCTAACCCTATGTTCAAAACTAAGTGCCCTCTTGTTAACATATGAATTTACTCTGATTAAATGATATTTTGCTTCATATTAAAAATACTCAAATCTTCAGAACTGGAGATCATTAAATGACTTGAATAGATATAGATATTTAAATTGATTAGTTAGGCTTCATTTCAGATGATGAGCAGTTCAGTAAAAATACTGTAGACTGTTTAGTTTTTCTAAATTTAAATATAATATTGTTACATGGACGTCGCCATGTTGTTAACGTTGCAATGCAGCCTGGGTACATGACATATGCTAGGTGCTACAGTGCTAGCAACATCCAGCTAAAACAGTAATTTTTGTGCGTTGAGTAACGTTCAGATGCTTCAATATGAACCGGAGTGCATTGAAAAAGAAGAGAAATGATGAAGATGAAGATGAAGATGTTAATCCAGATTCCAGATGGAAACCATTAGATTCAAAGAGTTATAGCTATCCTGTTTCCTATCGAACCACTTTCAAATAAAGGACACAAGAGCCAACAAAACCTTTAAAAAAAAAAAAGAGCTCTAGTTTCTGCCAATCAGTTAGGAGGCGGGTCTTAGCGGTGTCAATCACCCAACATCCTCTTGCTCTCTGCTGTGCTGCAGCTAGCAGAACCTGTCATGAATGCTAAGGCTAGTGAGGGTTTGAACAAATACATAAACAAAATTTTTAAGTAAAAGTTACTTATTGCAGCTTTAAATATTTGTTTAATTGTCGCTTTAAAATATCTACTTCATGGGACGTGCTGTGGTGGCGTAGGGGATAGCATGACCCACATTTGGAGGCCTTCAGTCCTCGACACGGCCGTCGCAGGTTCGATTCCCGGATCCGGCCAACATTTGCCGCATCTCTTCCCCCTTTCCTGTCAGCCTACTGTCATATAAGGGACACTAGAGCCCACAAAAAAAAACCCTGGTGGAGAAAAAAAATTAAAATAAATAAATATCTACTTCATAATCTTACAATTGTTTAGCTCTCATGTTAGCTCCTGCTAATTGTGTTTGTAAACAGTAGATCAGATATTTGTGGGATGTGTTGGATAAACGATTCCAGTCCTGAGTACAACCACTTCGTTAAGCAGGCCGCTACGTCTGATTGGTGTCATTTTTTCACTATTGGCCTTTTTTGCTCAAAAATACTGCAGAAACACCAAACCTGTGGACTGAGAGTCCAGCCTCATCGTTCGGGAGCCACGTACAGATTCAGCAGCCTGAAGACCGTTAGCATAAACGCTTCTACACTCTGTGTGTTTCTCAACCTGAGCAACGTCCTCAGAGATGTCCCAACAATTACGGACAACAAAGGAAGTTGGAAGTGAAGTCAGAACGAGCTCATGTAGACACCAGACATACACACGGCAGCAAACGGAAACAAACAAAGAATGAAAGTGGCTCTATTAGCCTCGGGTGTTCTGCATCCAGTCAGGCTTTGATATTCAAACTAGCCTTAAATAGAAGCACAAACCTGCTTTATTCTTGCGCTCAGAGCCACCACTGAGGTAACCGCACACACATCAACGCACATCAACGCACATCAACGCACATCAACGCACATCAACACACATCAACGCAGTCTGTTCTCCGCTAACGTCTATTCTTCTTCTCCACTAAATGCATTTATTAGGGCTCTCCTACGGCGGCCGACACGCCATGTAAATACGCCGCTGTGTCTTCAGCTTCAAAAAATGCCACATCATACATGAACATCTTCTGCCCACGCAACGCCTTCGGAAAAAAAACAAGGAAATTACAACAGTCAAACTAAACGTGATGTAGGAGGAAAAAAACTTTTACTGTAAAGAAAAATGAAACATCGGAAACATCAGGCTCTGAATTAAACTGAAGGATTTCATGTAAAACTCTAAGATGTAACACAGACATCTGCTCCAACTCTTCATATTTATTTACTTTTAAAGTTTAATTTCTGACTTTTTCAGGGGAAGAAAGAGAGCTGTAACGGTCAAACCGAAGGAAAGGAGAGAAAACAAGGAGGGAAGGAGGGAAGGAAAGAAGGAAATAATGAAAGTTGGAGACAAAGGTGGAAAGTAGAGAAGGAAACAAGGGAGATAAGATGAAAGGATGAAAAAGGACAAAAGAAAGAAAAAGAGAACAAACAAAGGATGAAAGAAAGAAAGAACACAAAAGGAGGAATGAAGGAAAAAGAAAAGAAGAACAAATGAATGAAAGAAAAGAAAGGTTAAAAGGGAGAGCTAAATAAAAGAAATACAGACAGGACAAAAGAAACAAAAAATAAATGGAGAAAGAAAGGAGAGAAGGAAAAAAGGAAGGAAACAAAGAAGGAATTGAGGAAGGGATGAATGATGAATCAAGATCCTCTAAAAACTGAGAATTTGATTAAAATCTCGACTGAAAGCAGAAAAATCTGAAATCCTGCAGGCGAGTCGCATCAGACAATAAAATCTAAACTCAGAAAATAAACCCCGTTAATGTTTACGCTGCACCTCGAACAACCAGCTTTCACACGACGTTTTGCATGTTTCATAAATTTTAATCAAATTCTGACTAATATCAACTCATTACTAATCATGCATTGATAATATATGTGAGCAACACAAACGGTAGCCGCTCTAATTGGGGTACATGAGCTCTAAAAATGCACATTAGTTTTAACATTTCAACAAATTATTTCACTATGAATAAAACATAAATGTAAGAGACATCCAGGCAACACAAACCATAAAGATCTGATGGTATTAATCAAAACAAACGACCTGCAAGCTGCACATGATCACTGATTTTAAGTGGATGAAATGAGGATGAACTTTAATCTAATTGGCTTTGTTATAAAAAGTGTTTTAATGAGAGAAGTAGGTGCAGCCATCTTTAACCAACACACCAACAGCAAATTATGACAACCAATGAGCAATAAATCAATTAATTGTATGATTAATTAAAAAGAGAGTGATAATTTCCATTTGGACAACAATCGTCTTTAATATCGTTGAAAAGTCGCCATTTTGAAGTGTGATGTAGTTACTTTACACTTCCTGCCTCTTCTGCCTGTTTTCCCTGTCAAAGATGAATGATTATTACTTTTTGGAATTAAATTTTGGCTACAAGGGCTGCACAGTGGCGCAGTTGGTAGAGCTGTTGCCTTGCAGTAAGAAGGTCCTGGGTTCGATTCCCGGCCGGGGATCTTTCTGCATGGAGTTTGCATGTTCTCCCTGTGCATGGTGGGTTCTCTCCGGGTTCTCCGGCTTCCTCCCACAGTCCAAAAACATGACTGTCAGGTTAATTGGTCTAAATTCTCCATAGGTGTGTGTGTGAATGGTTGTATGTCTCTGTGTTGCCCTGCGACAGCCTGGTGACCTGTCCAGGGTGACCCCATGACCCCGCCTCTCGCCCGGAACGAAGCTGGAGAGGAACCAGCAACCCTCCCGACCCCAATAGGGACAAGGGTGAACAGAAAATGGATGGATGGAAATTTTGGCTACAGAGATTTTATAATCTATTTAATGAAGTCTTTGTATTTTAATAATAATATTTTTTAGAAATTAAAGTTTTTTTGATGTTTGAGTGGGTATAATGATAATAATGATAATAATTATTATCATATTCATTGAATATGCTCTCAAAATAACAGCATTATTATGTATCACAATGATTTCAGGGACAATTTATTGTCCAGTAAAACAGAAACTTCCCACGTTGAATTAGATAACAATGTAAACGAAGCCAAATAACAGAAACTGAAGAGGTTCAGGCCTAAAGAACTGAAAGCTTACACTTCAAAAAATGCTTTACCTCTTTAGAGACAATAAATACTTACTTTTTTAAAAACAGAGCAAATAATCATTTTTCTTTCATTCTGAGTAAATTAAAGAAGTGCAAACTCATTAAAATGTACTTTTCAAATAAAATGTATCAAAATTTTCAGAGAATCATAAACAAAAATGACTTCTGCAGGATAAAAATTACAATAACGCTCTTAACACCACCTTTCTCTTTTGATTATTATTTAATATAATTTATTTCACTTTTCTTAATGGGAGAAATGGCCAAGAGATTGACCTGCCAGTAATTTGCATATTGGGAAATGGAGTCAGTAGCTTCTTTGATACGGTTTCTGTTAATGAAAGATTCTTTTTTCTTTTGCTGTAAACTTCTGTTTTTTCTGCTCACCTTCCCAACAACAGGAATATCCACGGATCCCCAGGTGTCGGCTCCCCAATGGACAATCCCCGAGGCAAAATCTGCCGTCACTATTCCCAAAACTGGAGCAGAGGAAAAAGTATGTAATGTAAAAAAAATCTGAATAAAAAGGACAGAAAAAAAGTCTCTGATTGTTCTCTTACCAATGCCGAGGATGATCTTGTAGATGTGAACGGTGGAGAAGTGCAGGAGGAGGAAGGAGAAGTTGATGATGAAGAGGAAGAGGCACAGAATCACACAAACCCACTCCTGAAATCGTTTACCTGCAAAGAAAACAGCAATTTATCTCTCCAAGCACGAGACAAACAGGTGAGAATGAGGGAGAAAAAGGTAAAGGATCTGATATGATGGCAGAGTTTCTGCAGTTTTCACCAACTCTGATTATTATGAATGAAATTTAAGGTCCATATCTCCACAGAAATGAACAAACATCTGAACAAACTGGCCATAAATCTGAATTTACCCATTAAGTTGCTAGCTAGACAGTAAGTTATGTTAGCAGACAGTTGGCAGAACCCAGAGATTAAATAGAGACGTCTAGTCAAAATGTATTAAATTTAAGACATTTAAGACCTCACTTTAGATACACAGATTTAAGACATTTTACAACTATTATGGATAAAATTTAAGATCTACAAATGTTGTCCAGGGAACTGGTGATAAATTTGAACTTACTCATGACGTGACAAATGCTAAAAAGCTACTTAGCTAGCTATGTTAGCAGCTGTTTAGAGGATCAATGACATTGTTGGGTTTTTCTTAAAGTCACAATGAAGCTCTCTGAGAGCGACTCCAACTTTTGATTGACAGAAAAGAAAAATAACTTGGTTTTTTAAATGAACTTAAGACATTTTAAGATGAATTTAGAAACATGAATTTAAGACTTTGAAAGACTTTAAAGACGCAGCGACACCCTGGCTGAACAAGGTGAGGTCCCTGCTCCCATCAGGAGAACAAGCTGCTCCTTACTGGAGGTTAAAGGATCACTCAGCAGCCATCGGTCCAAGGGTGTGTGAGTGCCAGTGTTAATACGTAATCATTCAGAGGAAGACAAATGTACTCGAGGCAGCGGGGTCACGACCTCTGCGGTACGAAACACTGGCGCTCAGGCCACACAGAGTCCGCTTCAGGTGGGAGGCCGGTCTCTGCGGGAACGATCCGAACTCAGAGGTCAGAATCTCGGGGAGCGGCGGTCGAACTGAAACTAACTGCAAACTCCGGATTCAGCAGGAAAACCGGCGAGCGATGGGAGGGTCAGAGACAGAACCCCCATGCTGCACGCCGCAGAACATCAGAGCTGCTGAATTATTGAGATTTTACTCTGCTGCTCGTCTAATTTTCCTGGAAACTTCTGGATTGACTGAACTGTAACTTTATTTTCTCAGTTTCACTGTTTTTTGTTGTTGTTCAGTTCCAGAAGCTGGACGTTCAACATTTCATCAATTGACAAAAATAAACCCTCAAAAAACAGCAACAGCATTCATTTGCTTTTCTTTGTCTTCAACAATCTAACGTGTCTGAAACTTTAATGTGTTCAGATCCTAACGTATCTCACAGCATTAGCAGCCTATAAGAAATTCATGACATTTTTTTCCTAATAAAGCACTCGGGCCTGCAAAGGTTTGCGTCTGCAGACTTGAGCAACTATGAATATGAAGCTGCGACTCAGGAGGTCAGAGGAGGTTTGGAATATGTGATTATGGATATTTTACAACTCATCAAAGTTGACCTTTCACCCGAGACAGACAGACGTGGATGGAAGTTAAGCTCCTCTCTGAGGATTCGGTTCGCCTCTTAAGACGCTGCTCTTTTAATCTGTCACTAAGTTCGTTTAGTTGTTGCACCTTTTATTTTGTCAGTTTTTCACATTTTCAGCTCAAAGTTGGGAAATGTTTTACATCTGTGAATCATTTTGGTCTTCATGCTGAAACTTGCTGCTGCACAAACACTTCAGACAAAATTTCTTTTACAAAACATTTTATGTTGCGATCAGGTCTGGGCGAGAAATCAGCTGTATTGATTGCTCAAATGATCTGTTTGTGAAGATTTAATTTTTGTGAAATAGTTTTCTTTTTCTAAACGTTTCCTTGGGTTTACATAATTCATAGCAGCGCCAGCCCATCCAGGATCTACCGTCTTGCATTCACACTAGCCCCGTTTAGTCCACTTTAATCCAATTCCAGTCCGTTTGCCCTGAAAGTCCGGTTCATTTGGTGAGGTGTGAATGCGTAACCAAACTCCGTTGTGAAACAAAAAAAGTGAACTCTGCTTTGTTTGGAATGCATATGAATGCCAAGCAGGCTGGAGACCGCTCCAACAACAGGAAGTGACTATTTTGGTCCCAATCAAACCGAGTCCACTGGACTTTTCAGTTTGCATTAAGCTGGACTTTGAACCCTAACCCTATTATAAAAGCTAGTTTTTGAAAATATTTTCTGTAAGTTGGAACCTTTATTAAAGAAGAAAAAAAATGATTATGAGAAATCAGATTTGGTGTGAAAAAAGAAATAGTAGATTTTATTTTGATGCCACATCACCGAGCCCTAACTGAGACTCTTTAGTGATAAAATCTGAATTAACTTCTTGGTGTTGTTCTTCGTTTCAGGTTTCTTCACTAAAACAAGAAACTTATTTCACAGCAGTGAACATTTTAGTGTTCAAGTTAACATCCTGGCCAATCATATCAATGTCACTAAACGTTCAATACATAAGTTTCTACTAAAACCTAAAATGGAGAAAAACAGCAACAGGTTTCTTTAATAATGTTCCACTAGTAGAATATTTAATTTATAATGTGGGTTATTAAAAGTCCTAGAAACTAGTAAGCTTTATAATTGGCATTAAGTGATTAGTAACTCAATGTAAGCTCTACAATGTTGCTTAAAAGTTACTTGTAAGTTAGTTTTGTGTAATTTAAAGAACACCAAGATATTTGAACTAAAAATAGACAAAAATATTTGTCTAGTGAGTTAAATGAATCACTAAAATAAACTTTTTATTAATATTTTTAAATATTAAGTTACATCTACAACAAAAGTAATAAAAGCAGTAATGAGTAGCAGAAATTTTTAATAAATAAAGATGTAAGTCTCCTGTGATCCCAGTCGGTAAATCTGGGCCACTGTGTGTGTTTGGACTTCAGAAAAACACATTTAGCTTTGTTGTTTTAAGATTTGTGTTTGACATCTTTTCCTCCCCAATCCGCCTGAAGGGGTCACTGCAGGAAAATTCTCTCCCACCTCCTCCAAGTAAGACTGCCTCTGCGCGCAGATCGACCGCCAATACGCACACAAACACACACACGCAGACACACACACGCACCCAGGCGCTCCATCTCTGTCACACACTCACACACCCATGGTGCGGGGCACGGGAGCAGTGGGGCGGCTGTCAGGTGATGTGCGTCAGTCCTTGGATCCTCCGGCTCCCTGGTGAGGAGCAGAAAACTAGGACAGGCCTCCACAGAGCGCACACACTCACGCACAAACACACGCATAAGCCCTAGTCCCTCAGGCCATGGCATTGCTGGATATCACACACAGAGGCGGTGACAGACAAAAAAATAAAATAAAATAAAAAGCATCTCTATGCGTAAAGGCGCACGGACAGAAAAACAAGCCGTTCGTTCTTTCTTTTGGCACGCCAACACCCAAACACTTAAACATGCTGGCACGAACAACCGGCACCGCAGCAACCCGCTCATTAATATTGCTCTGACAACAACCGGTTCCCTGGCAACCTGTCCGCCATCGCTCACCCAGCAGCAACCCCCGCCTGCGAGCATGCACATGGGTGTGCGCGGGGACTTAACCTGGGCGGAGCCGGGGGAGGCGGACGAGGGGTGCTAATAGGCTGAAATTAATCAACGCCGGCTGATTCTCCGTCAGGGGAACGAGCCGCGGACAGCAGGAAGGAAGGCAATGCGTCCTGAATACTAATGACCGAATAAGGAGGGAGAGGATCCCGTCACCTCTCTCTGTGTTTCATGAGTGAAACATGATAGCATACACAAATATGATGCGGTAAGGTGAGTCCATGCGGAATATGACGCGAGTAAAAACAGATCCGAGATCAACCGATTCCCCGGCTGCCTTTCCGTGAACTTTGTAAGCGGCAGCCATCTTGGGACGAAGTTGCTATGACAACAATAAACACGCTACATGTTTAGAACTAGTTCCTGCCTCGTTCCTATCTTATAAACAATATACATCACAACTATTGCTCTATTACAGTTTTTGAGGACTCTACCCACCTCTGTGTAATACTAAGATAAATATGAGTGATTTTTACTGGAGTACGTATTGCCTAGCTAGCAAAATTAGCTTAGCTAAAACTCATGCAACCGGCACCGCAGCAACCCGCTGCTTTATTTTTTTTTTACTTTAAATCATTCCCCCCAAAAAGTAAATAAAGGAGAAGCGTGAGTTCAGATATGTGGTTTGTTGCCTGATGACACCGCCATGTAATAGAGGGTTAGGGTCATATTTTTCTAGTTCAATAATTAACAAAATACTGTAAGAACAACTAACATCTACGAATATAATTTGTAAAGGCTGGAAAAATATGACCCTACGAGTGGGAGCTGCGCCAGTTGGTGTTTGTGGCTGACCACTCAGTCACAACACTAACTGTGTCTTTTATTTTTCAGCTGTGGGACCACCTGCATGCAGTTAGAAGTCACATTGTGAAGAGTGATTTAATCTGTATACTAGGTGACTAACAACCAAGCGAGGAAGGTTACATATGTGCCCATCTTTTACCACATGCACTTATGGTACTCTGACTGTCATCACAACCTTCTTATTCACACGTATAGTTCGTACGACCTTTACAAAGCAATTGCTTGTATTCGTCCATGGATTTTAGGCGGCGCTCCTCCATGTTGTACGCTCTCGTCTCACTAAGTAGTTAATTATGTCGTAGTAGGAGATTGGGGGCAGCTTGTCCACATCCTCTGACACATTTTCCTTCTCTGTCTCATACGGGTCGATCCCGACAGCAGTAATTGTGTCCACATATTTCCTTTTTTTGGTCTTCAGCCATGGATCCTTTATGCATTGCTCATGCCTAGCAATGTGGTGTGGATCACTTCCGGCTCAGTCTTGTGAGAAATACTCATTAATACCATAGAATTGCACAAATTGGAATTACTGAAATAAATTTGCTTAATGAAAACATACCAATTTAAGAAAAAAAAAAAAAGGTAAATTTTCTGATTAAAAAAGTATTTACGCCAGAATAATGTGGTGTTTTGGCCGCACTGAAATAAATGTGTTTTGCAATATTGCAATGGAAACACTTTTTTCATATCATGAGTCACATGATCAAACAACCGGATGTTGCTACTGGAGCAAACCACAAAGATGACAGGAAGTAGCAGGGGGTTGATGGCTTAGCATGTTTTTTAATGACTTATTGGATGAACAAACTTATTCATGTGCGATTTTAATTGTGCTTTTTACTTCATTAAATTTTTATTCAATTGCAAAATTGTGTTTTCCAACATTAGTGGAACATTAACATGGATTTGCGGACTTTTCAGACCCCTCTAAAAAAAATCATTGAAGATGTCTATGGCAGCAACATGTAAAGCAGCAATAATTCTGGAGTGAGGCACATTTTTAACCTGGTGTTATTGTGATGTAGACGCTGAAAATGCTCCATTTTAGGATAGGAAAATTCAGGTGCATTAGCCAACATTCAACCAACAGAGGGCAGCACCGAGATGGTTTGAGGTAAAATACTGCAAAACAAATTTTACAGTAAAATGTCAAAATCTGCACTTGAACATGAAGCCAGAACAATAAGTAACCTATTTAGATAATTTATCTGCAATGAAAAAAATGCTCTGAGGGTTAGTTGCACTCTAACAACAGAAATGTAAAACTTTTAGTGTTTTTTTTGTGCTCAGCAGTTTGGTAAACAGTTCAAACAGGGATTGATTTGCTTTCATTTGTTTGCTTGTGCAGTAGTTAGAAGGTCAAACACTGGAACCCAAACACTGGGCCCTGAAACAAAAACTAATTAACACCTTTTCAACTTATTGGCCGTGACTCTTGGTGATCAGGCCACAACCTATCGAGTATTTTGCTGTTTTGACTTAAGAGATCAAATAATTTCCACTGTCAGTAAATCATAGAGAACGAACAACCAGAACGAGTTCAGCCCGGGAAATCAGACACGAGAAGCCATCAATAACTCCATGATCGATTAGTTCTGTGGGAACTTCACTGATATTTCATTACAGAACAACACATTCTCTCACTCCTCAGACACGTTCTCTCACTCCACACACACGTTCTCTCACTCCTCAGACACGTTCTCTCACTCCTCAGACACGTTCTCTCACTCCTCAGACACGTTCTCTCACTCCACACACACGTTCTCTCACTCCACACACACGTTCTCTCACTCCACACACACGTTCTCTCACTCCTCAGACACGTTTTCTCACTCCACACACGTTCTCTCACTCCACACACGTTCTCTCACTCCTCAGACACGTTCTCTCACTCCACACACATTCTCTCACTCCACACACACATTCTCTCACTCCACACACACGTTCTCTCACTCCTCAGACACGTTCTCTCACTCCTCAGACACGTTCTCTCACTCCACACACACATTCTCTCACTCCACACACACGTTCTCTCACTCCACACACACGTTCTCTCACTCCACACACACGTTCTCTCACTCCACACACACGTTCTCTCACTCCACACACACGTTCTCTCACTCCACACACACGTTCTCTCACTCCACACACACGTTCTCTCACTCCTCAGACATGTTCTCTCACTCCACACACACGTTCTCTCACTCCACACACACGTTCTCTCACTCCTCAGACATGTTCTCTCACTCCATACACATTGTTCTCTTACTATTCTGCCATCATCTTTCAGTGCAACATACTTTCTCACTCTTCCTCCGGTTCTCTCACTCCAATGCCATGTTCTCTTACTACTCTGTCATCTTCTTTTACTCCACTATCTTCCCTCACTCCTCGTCCTTGTTCTGTCATTCTGAAGGCTAACCCATCAGAACCACGGCGGCCCGTAGTTCTACCATGTTCAGCTCTGCTGCTCTCTGTCATCCATCACTCAGTCTCTCCCCCTCCATCCTCCATGCTGGTGTTCTCTCAGTGGGCCGTCCTCAGATGGGACTTTGGGGGTAGACAGAGGAATGTGGGTGGTGAAAGTGGGTCACATGCTCAGAGAGAGGGAGAATAAAGGAGGAGAGACACTGAGGGAGAACGCCATGGAAACACGGGGGTGAGGAACGGGAAGTGGGGGATGATTTTCCTCGATCAGGAGGAGTGGATCAGTCGGAGGGCTCTTCGCTTTCATCTGATCTCTGTGGACGGCAAAACATGGGACACACACACACGGAAAACCAACAACACACAGCGGAGAAGACAAACGACTCACACTGCAGCACAAACACGCCACGTCTGTCTCCGCCTGGACAACGTCCTGAAAGACGAACGCAATCCATTTCCCTGCAGATCCAACGTGGAGGATCAGTAATAACATGGCAACACACTCACACAAAGACAAACAGATGCATGAAACACACACATGCACACACACACACACACACACACACACACACATGTTTAACCCACAGGAGCTTCACAACCAAAAACACACGATGGACATTTCCCATCATGCACGCTGTTCTCTTATCTCCTGCAGCCGTCACAGAGATAATCGCACACAGAAGTGGTTCAGGTCGCATTCATGAATGCACCCAATTCCTCTCATAACGAAAACAAGAATCTACGATGGCGTATCAGGGAGAATGTAGATAAAAAATAAAAATCACAAATTTTGAGATTGATCGCACAGGGGTATTTTTTAGTTTAAAAAGTAAAAAATGATATTGAAAAAACTCAGAAACTATGAAATAATCTCAGAAAGTTTCAGAATTTGTTTTTGGAAATTTAAGAGTTGAAAAGTAAAACAAATTGATAGAAAAAAAACAAAAGAAGTTTAGATTAATCTCAGGAATTTTTTTTTTTAATTTTAGTGTTTCAAAAGTGGAAAAGTTTAAACTTTTGAAATGCAGAGATATCAAAGTGTTTTTCTTAAATATTTCTCAGATTAATTTCTGATATTAAAATTAAAATTTCTTAATTTTTTTCTAGAAAATGTTTGACTTTTCACTTTTTTTCTCAAATTCTTTAGATCAATCTATAAATTTCCAAATATTTTCTAGCAAATGTTTTGACTTTTAAAACTAAGAAATTTACAAGTTTTTTTTCTCAATTTTTGCAGATGAATCTAAAACGGTCTAAATTTACTCCTCCCACCTGCAGGTGGCAGCATTTCTGGCTTCTACTCCTCTGCTGCCTCAACCTTACTTGACGAGTTATCCACTGTGATCAACAAAAAGTCACATTTAACATACATAAGCACAAATATTGCAATATTTCTAAATTAGCACCACAAAATCAGTAATTTTGATTTCAAAAAATGGAAGGACGGATTGATATGAAAAAAGTCAGAACTTCTCCATCAGAAAGCAGTGACTCCAGCCACCATGACGCCTCAGTGTCAATTAAACTCCAGCATAAAACCTTTCAAAGGTAGGCAGTCCTCCAGAGACATCCAGGCGCCCGTTACCCTCAGGGAGCCCCCAGAACAGTTTGGTCCAAAAGCGCCAATTGGTGTCAAAGTGCATCCATGGCTCCGGGCCAAACAGAACAGTAAATTTAATGTCCCAGTGGACAGAAATCCTCTGAAAACAAAACCTCATTGAAAAGCAAAATGAAGATTCTCACAAAAACACAAAGGAAGGACAGGTGACTGGAAGGAAAGCTGGACGGATTGAACTTTTAGAAAATGAAAAAAATCTCCTAAATGCTTTTCACCGAATGTCTTCAAAAAAACCACTTATATGGAAAAACTAGTCACACTCAATTAAGAGCTTTACATGATACACTGAATTAAAAAAATAAACTCAAAACCACTCATTTTCCCTCGCTCTCTGTGTCAGCTATGCTACACATAAATCCGTTGCCATAGTAACTGCCTGACAGCAGCTCCACTATTTATCAAGACCAAATGACATGCAAACATTTCCCACTCAAAAGAACAGAACATTCAGTTTTATGCTTTCAAGCTTGATTTTTATTTTGTGATTAATAAGTGATCGCTACTGCTGCTATTAGCTAAGCTAACCCTGCGGTGATATATTGGCTAATTTAGTCGCCTGCTCTGATTCTGCAGCACATCTGCATTTTAAAGTCATCAAAGTCAAGCTAGCACAACTGACCTTCTTCTCTCTTCCTGACTCTTTTGTTTTAAGTGAAACTTTTTCCTGACCTCGTTATCTAGATGCGTTTGTGTTGACAATTGGTAGCAAAGCACTGCGTCCCTTTTTCTTTTATACATCAGGCGTACATCTCAGATTTAATGAGTTATATTGATAACTTTACAGCTAAAACCAATACTTGCCATCATCAGTTAGTCGTTTTTGAATCAGAATCTTGCGTGTCTGACGCTATAGCACCAATTCACCTCAAATGAGGCACTTTACAAAAAATAATTTTTATTTTTTGTATCCTAATCCAGCGCTGTAAAATACTAACATTCCACATTTTTCCAGAGTTCTGATTCTTCTTAATTTGCAGATCTCAGTGACTCTACACACCTCGGGGTCACATGAACACACACCAACACACTCAAGTCAAAGAGCCCTGCAGACCCACATGGCGCTCAAAGGCCCAAAACATTAACCCAGTCTGACCTTTGACCTTTCTGGGTTCAGGGAGTAAGAGAGGGAGCTTTTCAGGAGGCTAACTGAGGAATATCCAGGTGTTGAGGAAACACACAGTTCGGTTTTTAACGGTTCTGATGTTGAAGCTCGGCGCCGCTGTGATGTAAATAAAGTGGATGAAACTGAGCGGGTTTTTATTGGCACAGTTTAAAGTTTAATGACGGCAGGAGAACATGTGAGAGCGGAGGTCACTTACAGACGCAGTTATGTTTCTCTTTCTCTGCAGGGTCTTTCCACTGACTTCCATTCATTTCTGCAGCCAAACCCTGACATTTACCCTAAACCTGACCAGTACCAGTACATACCCAACCATAAAACTGACCGACAATCAATTACCTCCTTGATCCTAAACCTAACCCAAAAACAGCACTCCCTCGTTTGCTATAGTATTAGTTAGGAAAACTGTAACTTCAGTGTATCAAACACAAAGCGACAGACACACCTACACACACGCCGTATCTCCATAAAATGTTATACTTCTAGTTGGGGAAGCGTTGTGATTGTGCCATAATGTCCTGCAATTCTTAAGGACATTTAGGGTTTACTTTAGCATCATTTTTAAAAAATAAGTCTCAGTATTATTAATGTTTTATATGAATTTGCTCTTTAAGTTTCCTATTTTCTTGGAAACTGCATTTTTAATTTTAAACCTTATCATGACCGTTATCGACATCCAGTGGTGAGAACACTTGTAATCCGCTAACGCTCTAGCAGCAGAGCTAATTTGTTTGTTTAGCACTTTAGCTAACTTTGAAAACATTCAGCAGAACATTCTGACTGTCAGCTAGAAATGAGTAAAAACTGTTTCCTCCCCTCCTTTTCCCCTCCCTTATTTAAAAAAGAGAGGAACAAAATAAAACCTGGACAGGAAAGAAGAAGATATAAACATGAATACAATGTCTAAAGCCGTTACAGAAGATATTAATTATGAGGTCAAAATAAAATTGGTGCTCGATGCTTGTAATCTTTCAGATATCATGTGAATTGAAGTTAGCGCTTTAGCTTTAGCGTTATGAAAGGTCTAGTGTTAAGTGTTGTGTGTAAAATTATGGTTCATTAGTGTTTTAGAGGGCAAAATTACATCATTATGTCATTATCAATACTTAAAAAGGTCTTGAGACAACATTATTGTTTATCAGAATAATTTATCATCTAGCAAAGTTTGCAGTTTATAAGATCCAACAGTTTGTAATCACATTCATCTCAAACCGCAGGAACTGCTTTCAGCAAAGTGACCAGACACACTTATGATCATAAATACAAACATACAAGCTGCTCATAAAACTGAGAACTAAGATGCCTTGTAAATACAGAGGAGGAGGCGGAGGAAGGCACTGGACCGTGACACTTTAGCACATATGGGAGGACGGGAGACGAGGGAATGAAGGCAGACTTGGTGGGAGAAATGGAAAAGCAGAGAAACGGCGGCAGAGGGGGAAGCGTCCAGCTGTTTGTCCATCCTTGCTCTGCCGTAATGAGGCCGTGTTTGGCTCTACGGCGCGTCGCCGATGCCTCATCTAACTTCTCCAAACTCTAACAAGCCAAACTGCTATTTAGATTTACCTCCCGCCGGCGCTGAGCCGAGCCCCAAACAAGCGAGCGCGGAACAGCGTGGCGCTCCCTTAAATGGACACTTTGACATTTTGGATTTCGGCTGTTTATTTTGCTTTAAACAGACACTTGTCAGCATGTGGGGGGAACATTTCTGCTTTTAAGTTTCCATAAAATGGCTCCGCTTGCATTGTTAGCGTCGCTGAGCATATCTTCGGCTCGCGGCCCGCTGAGCCCTTCGGCTGAAATGAGGGAGGGGGAGAGAAACTCACCTGATGAAAACAGAGCAGGCGGGAAACCGCAGGGCCATTATTTTAATCACGGGACCAAGACCCGGCCCCTCCAGGATGCTCACGGTTACATTTCTCTCTGTGACAGTGAGAATAATGACTACGAATCACCACCAAACCAACAAACCTGAATTTCTTTCTCAAAAGAAATAAAAAATAAAAAACAGAGGAAGAGGCGACTGTTTTCTTTTCTCACACGGTGTGACATCACCTCCTCTAATGGCAGGAAGATAAAACATTTTGAATGCGCTTCTTATGTTTATCTGCCATCTACACCTGATTATCCTTGACACGCTCACACCTTACACTGCAAAAACTCAAAATATCACCAAGTATTTTTAGACTAGTTTCTATTGGCAAATTCCTTATCACAAAACTAACTTACAAGTAACTTTTCAGCCAGCCATTGGCGCTTGTTTTAATTCAATAATACCTTATTTAATGGATTATTTTCTTAAAACAAGCTCCTTTATCTCACTCAAAGGTTACTTGAGTTAGTTTTTTCTTATTTGAAGTGTACCATAGAAACGAGACCAAAAATACTTTCTGATATTTTAAGTTTTTTCAGTGTTTTGGTAGAATCAGACATTTCATTTTCAGAAAATACAAAGAACAGCAGCACAACTGAAAGATTATCATAAAAACAACCAAAACACTGCAAAAACACAAAAGGTTACAAAGTATTCCTGCCCTAGTTTCAGGTGCAAATATCTTAGGACACTTGAAATGAGACAAAATTAACAATATTAATAATTCCTTAATATTGATGAAAAAATATTAGTTCCACTGGCAGATTATTTTCATGGGAAAATGTCTTCTTAAAATGAATATAAAATTTTAAAATTTAATTTTTTTTCATCCATGTTAAGGATCTATTGACTTAAAACAAGCTCATATTTCTTGCTGTGATGTTACTTGTAAGTTATCTTCGTCTTATTTCAAGTGTACTAAGATATTTGCACCAGAATCTAGAGTAAAAATACTGGGTAAGGTTTTGCGTTTTTACAGTGTGTATAACATCTACACAGGGTTTTGCTGTTAAAAGTCTTACACATCCTGATTTTAGCGATTACTGTAACTCAATAAATCTAACTTTAACCATTTTTCTGATTTCCCGGCCTTCTGTCGTGTAACCCTGACAGTTTAATGTTTCTCCAGATGTGAGAAATTAACTTTTTATGATTTAAACGGCGCACTCAGGCAAACAGGAACTCCTTAAAGCTGCAGGATCTGTGACCTCTCGTAAATTTTACTGCTAGGTGTGATTGTGCAGCAACTTTGACTTTTTAACGGCGCTGCTGTTCCAAAGCCAACACCGGGGGCCGTTTCGGACCACAACCACAGCTGATAGAGAGGGGAAAAAAAAAAAATCACGTTTGATCCTCTTATGCGTCAATCCGGGCTGCAGCCGTCGGGATGAAACGAACACGACCGGGTATGTTTACTACCGATTTAATCTGCTTATCCTGACGTGATGCTGCACGTTTCTGTGCCAAACGCCTCAGTTTAGCACAAACAGAAACATTCTGAGGTTTTTTCTGAAAATGAGACAAAGTTGTTTTGTTTGTTTGTTTGTTTTTTTCCCCTCCAGGGGGTATTTTGTGAGCTCTAGTGTCCTTTATTTGAAAGTAGGTTGACAGGAGAGGGGGAAGGAAAAGGGGGAAGACATGCGGCAAATGTTGGCCGGGTCCGGGAATCGAACCCGCGACCACCACGTCGAGGACTGAAGGCCTCCAAATGTGGGTCGCGCTGTCCTCTACGCCACCACAGCACGCCCCAGACAAAGTTTTAAGATTACACACAACCAGATGGATGATTTTAACAAAATAACTCTTAGTTGGGCTGTCAGAATAATAATTTTGCTGGATGATAAATAGTCACAGATGTTATTGTGATAAAGAATAATATTATTTACAGACTATTTTGAAGTAATATAATGCTAGTGGCTAATAATAATGCAAGAACACATTCTGGAAAACCATTAAATATTCATTAAACTTAAAATTCAACACTGGAGCTGGAAGACATTTTATATATCCAAAATGAATAAACAAAACAACAAATAAAATCAATTTTTAAGTTTCTGTAAATTAAACTTTCCTTACAAAAAGAGGCAAGTTGAGACCAAAACACCAGACTGAAGACGTTTATCATTCAGTTTTTAGTTCGAAAGAGAAAAAAAGAGAAAAACAATAAAATATGCAAATGAAAATGGAGCTTGATTTAATTTAGAATGTGATTAATTGATTCATTTTCTTACTAAGAGATTGTACCCATCAAGAGTCTTCGGTTTGAACTCCTGATTTCAGTTTTGATCAAAACCTTTTTTAAAACCCGTCTCAAAACTTATTTTCACCCAACCGAGAGTTGATGTTACTTCATCTTTATTGGTATTGATTTTATCTGTTAAACTGTGTCGTTGTGGTTCCTGAACACGCAGCTGTTACCAGTTCAGTTCCTCTTAATTATAACCAGTCTTCCTCGTTATCTGGTACCTAAATGAATGTCGGTGTGTAACCTGAGCTCCAGCGGCAGCAGAACAGGCCGACACTCATCCCTCTAATGTAATTGCACTGAGTAATGGTGCCGATCCAATAACATTAATGGAGACGGTGACTCGGTTCCACACAGCAGCTAAAAATAGGACAGCAGAAAAGAAGCTGATTGAGGTTAAACAACGAGTCAGAAGTTTAGTCCTACCCTTCGTCTGACCCTTTTTTTTTTTTTAGAGAAAGTGTCAACAGGTTGCCAGCAGGGCTCAACTGGAGGCAATTAAAATGCTCAGTGAAGTGAGACACGGGGCAGATGGTCAGGCACAAACCAGCTTGATGCACAACTGGTAACACAGGTTTCCTCTGATAAAATCTGCGCCGTCCAGAAATCACAAAACGACTCAATCTGCAGAACATTCTGGGTTTGGCCTCCGAGCCACAGAGACGGAGCAGAGAAGTCAGAAATGTAAATTTAATACTCAACGGACTCATAGATGAAACCCAAAGAGTGTTTTCTCACCTGGCAGTCTGGCAGATTTGGTTCGATTGAGGATCAAAATATTTGTTTCACTTTCACACTGCAGTCCAAAACAATCCAAATGCAAAACGTTGAACGATGAACAGTTACTTCTGTTTCATCATCCTGAAACTTTTCTTCACCCAACTCTACACAGAGAGATCCAGAGTTTTAGATACTTGACCGGCAACATGATCAACGACTCGACAACATGATCAACGACTCGACAACATGATCAACGACTCAACAACATGATCAACGACTCGACAACAAAGCAAAAGGAAGAGTTTCTGGGACGCGGTTTGTCTCATCTGTGCACCTGTAGCAACTCGGTAAAGTAGGAAACTCTGCAGCTTTTCCTCATTGTTACAAAGGGGAACATTACACTGCAAAAACACAAAATCAATCACAAAGACTTTTTGGCTTAATTTCTAAGTGCAAATATGTTGTTGCACTTAGGATAAGACAAAACTAACTTACAAGTAATTTTTCAGCAAGATATGGGAGCTTTTAAGTCAAGTATTCCTTAATTTTGATGGGAATATACTAGTTCCACTGGTATATTTCTATCATATCAATAACTTTTTTCTGTGTTATTAATGAAATAATCCCCAACATTAGTTACATTTTTAGCTGCTGTGGTTTTCTTTCATGCTGCACCGAATCAAACAAACCAAACTAATTAAAAACCTGTTCCCCTCCTCGTCTGTGGGGGCGCTGCACCTAGAACCACTGAAGGAAACGGTAAAAAAACCTCTGAAGACACTGAGCGCAACTTCCTTCTTCACCAAATGTAAACAAAAAAAGCAACAGACTGGCGTCAGATTTCAGAGGTTGTAGTATTTCTCTTTTATATTTGGTAAATCCATTTCTCCTGCTAGCGCTAAGCTAACATGTTTGTTTTGGTTGTATTTACCCAGAATGCCATGCATTTTAGTTCACTTCCTGCTTTTGGAGCCAATACTCTAGTCTTTAAATCTAGTCTGATTTAAAGATTAGAGTATTGGCTAAAGATTAACCAGAATTATTCCGATTTTTAAATATTGTAATTCTGTTTACTCTGTAATTTTACATACTTTGCTTTATTTGCTGTTGATTGTAATTTTTCATTTAATAAAATGTTGAAGGTCTTTTTAGGGGCGAGTGTTGCTAATTAGCTATGGCTGTATACGCTGTGATGCAGACAGTATTGTTTTTGTTTTGCTCTATGTTTTTGTAACAAATAAACAATGATTACTATTACCATTGCTGGTAATCTGGTCCACTTTGCATTCACATATTCAAAGTGCACCAGAGTTCACTTCAACTGAACCGAGACTGAGGTTCCTGACCAGCGTTCGCTTTTTTCATCCGCACTAGAGTTTACACTGCCAAAACAAAATCCTACCAAATATTTTTGGTTTAGTTTCAAGTATAAATATCTTACTACACTAGAAATAATATAAAACAAACTGAAAAGTAACTTCAACATCTTATGTGAGCTTGTTTTAAGTCAATAATTCCTAAGTATTGATGAAAAAGTTCTAGTTCCATTGGCAGATTATTTTACCATCAAATAATTATTGACTCAAAATAGATATAATATCTTGCTGAAGTTACTTTTAAGTTAGTTTCATGAATGCCAGATATTATGCATTTAAAAAACAAAATCTTCATTTAAAACAACAAATACATCTTGCTGTAAAGTTAATTTTGTGTTAATTTTGTCTTATTTCAAGTGTACTTGGTAAACTTCTGGTTAACAAGTATTGGTTTTGGCTCATATTTCTTGCTCAAAAGTTACATTTAAGTTAGTTAAATGTACTAAGATACTTACACTAAAAAATACATTAGGATACTCGGGTCGTTTTTGTATTTTTACAGTGTAAATGGTTGAAATCTGAACCTGGTTCTGGAATAAATAAAACAGACTAATCAAAAGTTTCTCAACCCGTTCCCAAAGGTCAGCAGTTCTTGAATTTGACCCTGAACTGAGGAGTTTTCCGGATCCCACGGCGTCTTGCAGCCTACAGTCGCCTCTCAAACAGAACCACTTTCCAGAGCCTGCTTTACGTTAAAAGTTAACCCAGTTCTGGTTGGTTCGGCCCGGTGTGGGCAGCTATTTACAGCTTTGTGTTTTCTCTGTGCCACGCTGGGAATGAGCTTTAGATAACAGATGTTTCTGCGTGGAGAGCAGCTGCAGCTTCCAGCAGGCCCTCATGCTGCTCCACGCACAACATCCATCAGAACCACACGAGTTGCGTCACATTATGTGTCCCGTCATGACAGAACCGAGCCGCACCATAACCAGTCCCCATAATCATCATCAGCAGCCTCTCTGTTATCAGCTGCCCGGGTTATCTGCGTTGATACCCGGGTATCTGCGGCCGCTCGACCTCCGCTGACTGAAAGCCCCAGTCTCTCCAAAACAAAACAGATTACCGCGAACAAAACCAGCGGGAAGAGAAGCGGCATCACCCGCTTACCTGGGGAGTAGAGCCGGGCCAGCTGCCGGGCCCCGGCGTGCTGCGGGCCCCAGCGAGGCGCCGCGCTGCGGGCAGCCGCCCCATGCTCGTTCCCGTTCGGATCCTCCTCCGCCATGGACCGGTGCCTGATGTCGGTCTCCGAGAGAAGCGACGCCGCCATCGCCGCTGCCCGCTGTCCCTCCTCTGGTTTAGGCTTTCAGCGAGCAGACATGAACCGGGCCAGCTTACGACTGCTGGTTCGGTTCCGTGTCCGGGCCTCCAGAGCTGCTTGACGCTGACTTAGCAGGAGGAAGGAGGCTGGAGCAGGTGATAACAACTCGGCAGCAGAACCCGGAAACGCTCCGCTGACACACAGACCTACTTTTAACCAACCAGCAACCGCTGCTTTAATGTTTAACTGGAAAACTGAAATACTTTGAAATGCTCCTTCATGTGAAGGAATGAAGCGTTTTCGTGTCATTAAACAAAATAACATTTAAGTGTTAGGATCTTAGGGACGGTCTGCAAATTACTTTTATCGTAAAACATGGGAAACTTAGCTAAAGATAAACAACAATATCAGTTATGTAGATAAAAACTTGAATATTACATATAGAAAGAAAACTCGGAAATGTAAGGTTGAAAATTTTCTACAAAAAAAATCTAGAAAAAAAGAGAACTACATCTGATTTTTGAAAAGTCAAAACTTTGCTAGAACTAGAAATTAAAACAAGAACATTTCTGAGCTTGAAAATTCAAAAATTTGCAAGAAAAATATTCAGAATTACTTAAATAATTTTTTTAAAAAATTCTAGAAAAAGCAAGGATGTTTCTGATTTTTACACTCAAAATGTTCCTAGAAAAAAAGAGAAAAAATTCTAGAAAATCAAGAACATTTAAGAGTTTGAAACATCAAAAAATATTCAGAAATTTTTAGATCTATCCAAGAAATCTAGAGCAAAGAAATTTTTGAATTTTAAAACTAGAAAATTTGCTAGAAAAATGTAGAATTTTTAGATATATCCCAAAAACTTTTGAGAAAAAACATGAAAATTTCTGAGTTTGAAAAGTTGAAAATTCACAAGAAAAATGTGCAGAATTGTTTTAGATCAATCTCAGAAATTTCTTTACGAAATCAAGGACAAGTATGAATTTTAATATTCAAAAGGAATAATGCGTTTTCATTTGATTAAATAAAACAAAAGTTCAACTAGAAAGTTGGAAAATTAGCTAAAAATAAACAGCAATCTCAGTTATGGAGATAAAAAACTGACAATGGCCTTTCAGAGCCATTGTAGATAGAAAAAATCAGTAATTTTCCACCCAAAACTGTATTAAAACTTTTCTAGAAAAAAATGAAGAAATTTCTGAGCTTCAAAAAGCAGAAATTTTGAGATTCATCTCAGAAAAAAATCCAGAAAAAAAATTAGTTCATCTCTGAGTTTGAAAAAAATAAAAAACTTACTGGAAAAAAGTAAAGAAATTGAATTTAATTTAATAAGTTTGCTAGAAAAAGCCTGAGAATTTCTGAATTTGAAAAGTAAAAAATCTGCTTAAAAAAAGTTGAGAAATTTTTAAATAAATTTCAGACATTTTCTTTTTTTAAAAAGGAACATTTCTGAGTTTTAAAAGTTGAAAACGTTCAATAAGAAATTTTCTGATTATTCTCTTTTTTTTCTAGAAAAACCAAGGACATTTCTCAGTTTGAAAAGTCAAATATTGTCAACTTTTGGAAATTTTGAGTTTAGTACATAAAATTTTTTGATTTTTGAAACTCAGAAATAAATGTCCTTGGTTTTTCAAAAAATAATAATAATAATAATAAAAAAAAATTAATTAGTTTCAAAATGTCTGAGTTTTTTCTAACAAACATTTGTTTTGATCTTCATTTAAAAAATAATCTTTGTAAAATTGTGTCATATTTATGATCTTGATAAAACCAAATTTGTTTCCTGCTTTCTACAAAACAGTTAATCTTTTCAAAATAAGAACATCTCACGTAAAAATATATTTTGTTGGGATGTGCTGTGGTGGCGCAGGGATTAAACACAACCCACATAAGGAGGCCTTAGTCCTCGACGCGGCGGTCGCAGGTTCGATTCCCGGCCTGGCAACCTTTGTTGCATGTCTTCCCCCTTCTCTCATTACCCACTTTCCTGTCAATTAACTATCTGATAAAGGCCACTAGAGCCAATAAAACCTTGAAAAAAAAATATATATATATATATCTTTTGTTTCCAGAATATAACCAGATGGTCGTTGTTACATCACAATCATGATACTTGACGTAAAACCTTGATTAAGTCTAAATAATGGCAGATTTGATATTTGCTGTTTGATTTTGTCGTCAGAACCACAAATCCTAAATATGTTGAGTCACTGGGATTTTATGAAAACAAACTAAACAAAGATCTGAGGAAAACGACTGGAAACAAATTTATGTTTCTCCTTCCACACATGCTGCATTGTGGCAAAGTGAGGCGGTGACCTTATGAAAGAAATCTTTGTTGTTTCAGAGGCAGAACCGCCGCAGAGTGGAGGACAAACGCTTTCTGTGTTGGTGTTTCTGAAAGCTCTCGCTATGAATCCTCTGGTTTTCTGTTTTCAAAGTCTAAAATGAGCTGCTAGGCAGGAATAAACATCAGAATCTGATTGGTCACAAATTAAACAAATAGCTTAATGAACGCCCATTTAATAATTAAAGACAAAGGCAGAGTTTCTTCTGAGTATCTTTACGAAATAATTTCTTCTGAGGCTGCTTGGATCTTCTGATAATCATGATCAGGGCCGGTCCAAGGCATATATGGTCCTGATTAGGACCTCCACACCACCAGAGGGCTCCCAAGAGCATCAAGCTAGCATGATTTTATATATATATATAATAACACTGAATAATACAAACTAAATGCTATTACAGTTTGAAATACAATGTGTTTACTGTTTTTATAGTTGGTACAGGGATAAGTGATTAATCTCCTCCTGTTATTGGCTTCCGCCACAGTTTTGGAAAAATAAGATATCAAAACTATTAACTTGTTTACTGTAAATTTACTGTTTATCAGTAAATAATTTCAAATAATTAAAACAATACGGTCCATTTAATACCACTTCACATCTCAAAATCCACAGATTCTTTTTATTTTGCTGCTGTTGTAATGTCAAAATCAGCAGCTGTAATAACACGGGCATGATGTAAGCTAATAAAAAAGTATCATTAATAACCCAGGTATGTTTCACAGATAGATAAGCTCAGGAATGATGAAGCATCTGGTGTTGAAATGTTGGCATGGGGGCCCCAAATGAAAATCTGCTTAGGGCCCCAAAAAGGCTTTGGCCGGCCCTGATCATTAGCATTTATTAGCTTTGGCAGTTTAGACAAAAGTTGATTCAGCTTGAAAGTAAAAACAAATATTTAAATATTTTCAAATAATCTGGACTACATTGAATAAAATCTAAAACCTGAAGTATTAAAACTGGTCAGACCCAGATTGGATCATTCAGTACTGATTTTGATTCATTAATACAGTTTGTTACCTTTTTGAGTTTAAAATGCAACAGTTAGCAAGTTTTCCTGCTATTTACACCACAAATGTTGCCCTTATACATTTGTGTTGATACATTTGATTACATATACGTTTGATTTTCCCAGCAAACAGACACTGAGAAAATCAAACCTGAAGTTAGTTACTATAAGATGTACCATGTAGTTCCTCAGGGTTTTCCTCTTGGACCCACTTGATTAGTGATTTATTCGTGTCCCTAAAATCATATTTAAACATTGTTTAATAATTTGCTCTTTAACCCAACTGTCAGGTTTACTTGTATAACACATTTCAGCATCAAAATATCATACAATAACCAATTATGAAACAACCAGTCAAATCCCATCATCAAATATATTGATCATTAGCTGCGTTTCCATTCCAATTCGATATTTCAAAAATAAATTCACTAATGGAAACACACTGATTTAGAAAAAAAGTCTTTTTGCAATAAAAAGTTTTGGCTCTAGCATGAGGTGCTTTTTTTTGGCCAAATCTAAATTGCATTGTTTTGCAAAAGTGCAAGAGAAGCATTTTTAGCACAAAAGTCACACGATCAACAACAGGATGTTACTACTGGCGGAAACTACAAAGACGACGACACGTGGTGGTAGGAAGAAGATGGTGCAGCTTGTTTTTATAAGGTTTATTGTTTCATTGAAACACCACAATTGCGGGCGTGCTGTGGAGGTATAGGAGATAGCATGACCCACATTTGGAGGCCTTGAGACCTCAACACGGCCGTCGCGGGTTTGATTGCCGGACCCGGCGTCATTTGCCGCATGTCTTCCCCTCTCTCTCCCACTTTCCTGTCAGCCTACTGTCATATAAGGGACACTAGAGCCCACAAAAAGACCCCTGGTGGGGAGGGGAAAAAAAGAAAAAGAAATACCACAATTGCAAAATTACACCAGTGGAACCATCTGGTTGTTGATTACGTGACTCATGTGATGTGAAAAAAAGATGTTTCCATTGCAGTTTTGCAAAATAAACACAAACAACCCCCAAAAAGAAACACTCCACTTCATTTCAGCACCATTATATTTAAAAACAAATTTTTTGGAATTGGGGTTTCTCATCTGTCCAAATGACATTTTTCCAGAGGCTTTGTGGTTCATCAATATTCAGCAATTGCCACTTTCGCTTTTTTACAGCTTAATTCCACAGTGGCGTTATCCTTGGCCGTCTCCCATGAAGTTCCCTCTGGCTCAAACGATGGCGGACGGTTCGATCCGACGCCGATGTACCTCGACTTGGAGCCTGAGCTCTTTAGCTACCATTCATATCATTCTACTCTTCAGTTCGTCATCAACTTTACAATCCTGAAAATATTACACTTCAGCAACTGTAGTCACAGGAATATCAAGCTGCTTGTAGAAGGTTTTAGCATTTTTATCCTGTAATGTTTCTGTAATTTTTGTTTTAATCTTCTGGGACATTTTCAGTAGCTGTATTTCCATTATGAATGTGCGCAAAAGTTTGTTGATATTCTGCTAATGTCGAAAAGACACAATTTAGTAATTTCCATTAAATAAAATAAGCAATTAAAATCCCACGTGAATAAGTTTGTTCATACTTTAAATCATAGAAATTTTAATTTGTCATTTCTGCTAGTAGTAACCCCTGGATGTTGATCACATGACTCATGATGCAAAAAAAGTGTTTCCATTGCAGCTTTACCAAATAGACCAATGTCAATACAGCCAAAATATCACCTCATCTCATGCAAAACCATTTTATAGAAATTGGTGAGTTTCTATTAAGAAACCTGGTTTTCACAGACCATGTAATTACGAAAAACTGGAATTACAAAAATAAATTTACGTAATGAAAACACAATAATCTTGAAATAAAGTTTTTGGGCTAAAATGAGGGGATTTTTCAGCTGTATCGAAACAAGTGTTTTTCACAAAACTGCAATGAAAACTTTTTTTTAATCACACGAGTCACATGATCAACAACAGGATGTTACTACTGGCAGAGACGACAAATGAGACAATAGGAAGTGGTCGGAGGATGAATGTTTTTATTCACAAGTTATTTTAATTGTTTCTTATTTAATGGAAACACCGGGATTGTTTTTATTTGACATTAGTGGAATATTGTCAAAGTTTTGCACACATTTGTAATGGAAACGCAGCTACTGACTAATTATCCCCCTTTAAATAGGAAAACTATTCACATCTCAGTTTCATTTTCAATTTGGAGTCTAAAGGGCCACATAAAGAGCTACAGCGGGTCAGATTTGGCCCCCAGACCTCGAGTTTGACACACGTGGCTCACAAGCTTAAAGACACATTTTGGTTTAATATTTGCCTACGATATTATTTTTCTCCAGTTAATTTTTTTAAATGACATGCAAATCAGCAAAATCAAATAAATTGCCTGATTTTTATTGGCTCGTTTTCAGTAAAAATTTTTATTGTTACCTTTGTCAGTTTCAAGTCATTTCAGTAACTATTTTGAGACTTTTGGTAATTGATGTTTGTTTACCTCACTTCAGGTTAATGCTGCAAAAAAAGCAGCTAAAAAGCAGCAATTCCTGTTTAAATAACCTCACACACACAGGAGTTCTTTATTTCTCTTTTATTTATTTGTTTTCTTGTTTTTGTCTGTACTAGATTATTGCAATCTGGTTAATTCACATTTAAAAACCGGTCTTTGACCAGACGCACTGAAATCAATGATAATCATTTGTACAATAACCATTACAGGCTCCATGTCTGGAAATCCCAAATAAAAATAAGAAAAGAGCAGAAAAATGAAAGAAAAAATCTGTATGTTTTTCTGCACTTTATTTTTGTTTTCATGATTTTTTTGATAGTAATTACAAAAAGGGAGAAAATATATATAACAATCATAAAAAGGAAAGGTTGTTTGTGGGCGGGGTCGGGGATATTACGACTGGCAAACAATCACAACACAGCACGAGTACCTACTAATCGCAACAAATAAAATATTGAAAAAAAGGCAAAAAAAAAGGGACAAAAAAGTAACGAAAACAAAGACGCAACAAAGTGAAGCTTCTCCTACAATCTATGGAAAGTATAACGAAAAAGGAAAACGTGTTTTTTTTATTCTGTTTGTTGTAAAATAAAATAAAAAGCATGAGTCAGGAGGAGAGGGCTTGGCAGGGACAATAAAAAATACTGCTGCACGTACAATACCTTTGTTCGCCCTTCTCCTCCCGTCATGTCGCTCTTACAGTTTCCCACTTTCCCCCTTTTCTTTATTTAATAGCATTTCCCATTAATATTCCGTCACCCGCTGCTCCTAATGGCCGCGCCCAGTCGCGCGATCGTTACACTTTTACATGTGAGTAGCAAATGACACTTTGATTGGCTGTGATGTGGAGATGGGGGTCCCCCGCCGGCTGCGGGTCGGGGGCGCGGCTGAGCTGAGGGATCCCGCAGGGCGCCGGTCTCACTGCGCGTGCTGACTCAGTGTGTGGTTCTGCGGGGAAGAGACGGAGAACGGGAGCAAGAGTGAGAACACATGATGGGAGAAATAATGGGCTGCATGAGCGGAGAGCTTTCCACTAAACTACAACCCACCCCCAACACACACACACACACACACACGCACGCACACACACACACACGCAGCAGCAGAACAGAAACTCAACTGCCTCCCACAGAACCAACAGCAAGGTCTCTTCAGTTCAGACAATCTGACGAAAGAAGAAAGAGAACCAAAGGAGTCGGCAAAAAAGTGCAGTTTATGTGTTTCTGCAAACAAACACTAAATATTTAAATTTTAGACCTTTTTTAATCAGAATCATTTGGATTTCTGTGAAAAGAATCAAGTTTTTCCAACTTTCACCAAGCAGCAGAAGAAGCAGGTTGTAGAACCTTTTTAAGTGGTTTTGACACATTTTTCTTTCCATAATTGCTTCACTTCACTGCCTGCATTTCCACTGACTGTAAATCTGAGCAAATTGGAATTAGCAAAACAAATTTGTTAAATAGAGAAACTCTTTTTGATAAAAAGGATGAGGCTGCACTGCGACAGACGGGCGACCTGTCCAGGGTGAACCCCGCCTCTCGCCCGGAACGTTAGCTGGGGATAGGCACCAGCAACCCTCCTGACCCCATTAGGGACAAAGGGTGAATGGATGGATGGGTGGATGAGGCTGCATCCTAATAAGTTTATTCTGCCAAACTAATGGAGTAATGGGAACATTGTTTTTGCATCACATGATTCACATGGTCAACCTGATGTTGACCTGAGGTCTCTGCTTCTGCTGGCAGAGACGCCAAAGAAGACAGGAAGTGGAAGGAAAATGACGGTGTGGAATGTTTTTAATGACTTTAAATGTGATTTTAAATGCGACTATTATTAAATGGACACACCTCAATAGCAAACTAGTTTTTTTCAGACATTCGCAGCACATCGACAACGTTTTGTGCACATTGAGATGAAAGCGCAGCTACTGAGCTGTGGAAACATTTGAACACAAGGTGTGGCGTTTTTACCTAATTTGACTCAAGAACGTTGGAAAGCAGATCATCATCCTTCCACTACCGTGCTTGACTACATAAAATCCACATATCAAATTTAATCATAATCAAACTGTAATGGTGAATATCTAAAATAATCTACCAAGCTAGTGCCAAAGCGGTCAATTAGATTAATTGTGAAAAATCAATTACTGAAATAACTGCCAACTAAATTAGTAATTGATTAATTGTTAACTGGAGTATGCAGAATCAAAAAAACACCATTTACTGAAACAACAACTAATGATTATTTCAATAATAGATTATTCTTTTGATTAATTGGCTAAAGAAATTGCCACATTCTTCACAGTTTTATTTAACCAATTAAACCTTTTTATACAATATTAGAAATACATTAAACAATACAAACAAACAAAATAATTACGTTTTATTTTTAAATAGGAAAATAAATATTAATTGCAGGTTGAGTAGTTTTGGTTAGAAGAAGGTTTTTAATCTTAAATGCAAAATATTTATGTTTTGCAAAGTTTTGGCTTTATAACTGCTTCTAATCAATTACTGTCCTTTCACCGAATGGCCTTTTTTAGATTCTGTATGCTTTAGTTAATGATTAACCGGTCACTAAATTAGTTGATGATTATTTAAATTGATTAATCACGATTAATCGTTTCAAACCGTAGTTCCTGCAGTGAAACAAATGTTGTTCCAGAAGTCTTCAGGACTTTACAAACCCAAGTTGTGATGCTAAAGGTTTTCTTCTAAGAAACACTACTCTCTAATTGACTTGGCATGAACTTTAACCTTTAACCTGATAACATGTATAACAATAAACAGTTAAGGAGCAATTAGCAGCACCTTAAACCCAGTCTGAACCAGCATGGATTTAATCTGTTTTTGTGTTTTCGTTTCTGTTGTTTCCACCAGAACCTCGACGGAATCGCTGCGTGTTTATTCAGATGTGGTAGACCCTCGTGTCTTTCCATTTTGTGATTAATATTTTACAGAAAGCATCTCGGCACCTCTGAGACGCCTTCACTCACATCTCACCAAAGGCATCAGAGCATCAACACTTGATTACAATGAAAAAAAAAAGGTCCATCTTTTTAAAACATTTAAATTCAGATCAGCAGCGAGAGCACAAACAGAAACTGATGGAGGGTCTCCAGGTAAAACGCTGCAGAGATTTACAACGAGTTTTATTTTAAATCAACACAGGACGGAAAAAAATCAGCTGAATGTGAACGTAGGATTAAAAATGATGCTTCCTTGAATAGGTTAGGATAGATCTTTGGTCTATACAAAACATATTACATTTCTAAAATAATTTTTAGACAGCGAGAGTTTATCCTGCTCAATTCTGCTTATGTTGAACTGTTTCAGGGTCTCTTGTCACTTTACATCCAAATAAGCTGCTGCTGACCACGCCGCCCAACTCAACGTTTTCACTAGTACAAGAAAATGGCTGAAAACAAATGCGGCATTGAAAAGCAGAAGTGGAGCCTCCTACACAACCAACAAGAATGCATCGAAGCGACTTCTGGAAGGTAAGTCAACAACAAAACACTTGTTTTTTCCAGCAGCCATTGTACAAACCAACTGGCACTCAGCTGGGGTTGCTAACGGGGCAGTGCCTTCTGTGACTTAATCAAAAGGTTTTTGAAACGATTCATTTTCAAGACACCAAAAAACATGAACTTACTGTAAAAAAAATGGCTGGGTGTTTTTTTTTAGAAGCAGTTGAGACCCAAATGGAAGAAGAAAAATATGCAAAATGTGAATTTTGCATATTAGTTCCCCTTTAAGTGACTAAAACAGTAAAATCTGAAGGTTTTGAAATGTCGTGTGGCTGCTCTATATCAGCTTCAGATGGGAACTGAACTCAGGATAATCTGGATTTGCCAGTTCAGAAGTTAGCGATAGCATTACATCTAAAGCAGGAGGATGGGGAGATGGTTGGAGGGATTTCTTTGGGAATGTGTGGAGATATTTCCTCTGTGATTCTCCCCAGATGGCAAAACTTTCTCCAGACAAAAACACCTCCTAAAAATTTCTCTCTCTCTCTCTCTCTGTCGCACACAAAGACCAATTCCCACAGAAATCCTCTCTGCTTCCTCACAAACACACACAATTCCCAGCGAGCTCTTCCCCAATCAACGCCGCCCCTCCTCGCCACTAAGAGCAGCTTTCTCAGATTAATCGCTGCTTCTCTCCGATCAGGAAGAAAAACACAACAGAAGTGGATAAGAGGGAAGACGGGGAGGATGGAGGGGTGAACAGACTGGAGCGGATGGGGCAGGAATGGGACGGATTAAACGTGGTTTGGGCTCAATAAAGACTTATTTGTCTTTCTACGGGCGCTTATCTATCCGTGCATGTTTGGTTGAGCCCTTTGGTACGTTTGTGGCGAGGCTTTAGAGGCTGAACTTGTCCATCCAGAGGAAAGTAAAGAGTATTAATGCCCCCCGCCCCCCTCAAACCCCCACAGGAGAGCAACATGCAGGCTGTGGCAGAAATACGGCAGCAAATGAGCAGAATAAGCGACGGGCCGGTGAGGAGGAAGTGTCCTCTCCTTGTGGAGGCCTCTGCAGCGAGCGGGGAGATCTCACTGGGGGCCGCTGACCCCATTATGATAGAAAACACTCCTCCTCTTCAGCGCTTACACCCATCCTCTGCCTCAGCTCCACGCACTTCCTCTGGCTGCCAGAAGAGGTCAGGCTCATTCTGCTTTAAACGAGCCAGGAGAAATTCATCTCCGAGTGAAACCAAAGGAAAAGGTGGATAGATTTGGCGGACTGGGAATAGTCTAGGAGGAGGAATGACACTACGTCACAGAAACACAATCACAGAGTTGGTTTCTGTGGTTCTTAGGGCTCAGTATTGATCAGGCAGAGAAATCGATCAGTGTGAATCTGTTAGAGTGTGGCATCACTTCCACACAATGCTCTGCTGAAACGTCAATGCAGTCCTCATTTCTTTAAATATTTCCCTCAAAGAACTGTTGGAGATATTTATTCTAGGGGTTCACTGGTTGCAGATCACCCACTGCCAATGTTTAAAAAACCTGGCCAGGCAATTCCAACTTAGGCCAATTTCTCTTGTCTGAAATGTTGCTCAGTGTAATAAGAAAGTTGCTGAGTTGGTAAATATTGTAATCTGCTAACAGACATGACCTGGTGGGCCGGACTGTTGGACAAACTATCTCACTGAAGAGCAGAAGAGGACAGTGGTTGATTTTCAGACCTTTGAGCTCCTGGTTGATGAGATCAGTGGAGAAAATCGGGTTCACATGTAAGTATTGGCCAATCACAACCTCCAAAATAAAGGAAAACGGCACCAACAAATCGGTACAGCCCTAATTTAGTCTTTATTTTTATTACTTTGAATTTTGTAAGAATTTATTCTTAGTTCACTTCATATTTCTGGGGTTATTTACAAGGTTTATTTGTGGGTTAGTCATTGTTTATCTTACTTGATTTTTGCTTGCTTTTGTTATTTACTCTAAGTTGGACAGGAAGAACTACGGAGTCATTTATTATAATAAAGTATAGGGGCTGGAATAGGACCAGCATGCACTGGGGCTGGGCCTACAAGTTTTTTTGTTGTTTTTACAAGAAGTAGCAGGAAACACTGGAAAGTTTGATCTTTGTTTATTGGTTGCCAAACTGGAAAAACGAACCGCAAAAAGCAACCTTCTCATTCTCTGGAGATTGGTCTTCTTTTACGTGCGAGGGAGCATCAACACAGTGCTGCAGTGGCTCATTGATTGAATTTTTAAATAGGATGCTTGGTTTGACAAACAATCTCCACTACAAAGCACCAAGAACTTTGTTCCAATCTGTTCTTGATCCAAAATTTTACGATACTTCGGGAAGCCGCTCAGGTTGTTCTTGATGTTGGCTGCATGTCACACAAAAGCAAACTAAAAAGCCTCTGTTTGGCTGAAGTGAACTCTGGTGCAGTTTGAATGTGTGAACGCCAAGAAGCAGGTAGCTGACTATAGGGCAGGGCATTCTGGGTAAATACTACCTAAACAAACATGTTAGCCTAGTGCTAGTGGGAGAAATGAGTCATGGTCTGTTACAAAGACAAAAAAGAAATCCTATAATCACTAAAATCTGATGCCACTCCATTTTTGTTCACGTTTTGCAAAGAAAGAAGTTGTGCTCAGTGTCTTCTTCATTTCTTCAGAGGTTTTTGTGTCGCTTCCTTCAGTGGCTCTTGGTGCAGCGCCCCCACAGGTGAGGAGGGGAATAAGTTTTCTATCAGTTTGATTGGTTTGACACAGAAAATGTAACAAACGTTGCAGTTTTGGACTCCTGGACTATCAGATGTGAAAAGAGTTTGAGCAAACATGAGTGAGACAAGCAGGGAGGTAAAATAACTGAATCATCTTCTGCTACATTCCCCACTCTAAGACAAAGGAGCATGAATGAAGCACCTGGTTTGTGGTTTGGGTTTTTATTTCATCATGATTCCCGCTGAAAACCTGCAGGCTGCAGCAGGAAACGGCCGACCCATTCCAGTCCTGCTATTGTTGTTCCTAAAGTGCTTAGAGAGAGCGAGGCTAAAGCCTGCAGAGCCGCGGGCTCATGGGAAATATGGCCCTGTCGCAGTCTGCCTCCCCCCCCAAAAAAAAAAACGAAAACATGAACAGATATGTGACCAGATTCACATAAAAACACAGAACCGGACACAGACACAGCGAATCCCAGGAGGAGCGGCAGAAAGAAGGATGAGAAAAAATCCATTCTGCTCTGTCACCTTTAATGTGCTGCTGTGTGTTTGTGCATGCAGGTATCACACAGGTATCTGTTTGCATAGGGACCACTGCTGGAATCTGATTTGCTGCTCCGTAATGATGCAACCAGACCTTAAATCAGGTCTGCTCTCAGGTGCCAGGTCTGTTTTAGAAACAGGAAGGGGAAGCGATGCCGTTGGCGTGTCCGTGTGTGGCGGCTCCACCTTTCAGCGGACCGTCTGTCAGCGCAGGAATCTGTGTCAGATCCGTGTGTGGGTTTCTTCAACGCCACACGGCGGATCACCTCAGTCGCCCCTGTGGTTTTCCGAGAGTTTCGCTTTATTTTTAGCTCCAAGTCGAAGCTCTTCCAGCACCACTTTTAAGCGTTTGCAGCCGCGTCTGGAGCCGGCAGATGGGCCGTCTTCGTCCTCTTCCGCCGCTCCCTGGCGCCCCATCAGCCCCGCCCGGCCAGGACAGGAAGCCGCCTCGGGAGCAGATCAAAAATAAACCCGGCTCCTCCATCCATCTCTGTCTGCCTTCTCTTCCCATCAGCTCCTTATTGGCACACAAATTATTGATCAATTTACGGTTAATTGGCAATTTATGAGGAAGTATTAGAGCTACACGCTAAGAACAAATAAATAAAATTACAAGAATAAAGTCATAATATTACCAAAAATAAATTCCAAGTATTACGAGAAGAAAGTCGTGGTATTACGAGAAAAACGTTATATCCCACGAATAAAGTTGTATTATGAGAATAAAGTCATAATAATGACCATTCGCGTAATTACAATTTTTTAACTTACTTAGCATGGGACCGATATATAGTCGTATCAATTAATAGTTTATTAGATTAACATTAGTTCCAATTTATTAACTAATAACGTCCGCTTAGATCTTCTCTTAGTGTTGTAGTTTGGCCTCCATCCAGCTGAGGGCGCCACTGGTCATCCTTAAGCAGAGCCAGTTGTAAGAGAAACAAAGATGGCTGTTCATGGAGGATTAAGTCTTTCACAGGTTTCATTCTGTTCATCTTTTAATTTTTAAGTTTAAAAATGTGGAATAAACAAACACCAACTTTCTGTTTAATCAGTCAGTATTTTACCAAACAGGATTCGAGCCACTGAAATTCTGACTTTATTCTCAGAATTCTGACTTTTTTAATGTTAAGATGAAAAGTCAGAAATCTGAGACAAACAGAATTCCAAGAAAAGTTTTTATCATGGGAATGTAGTCAAAATTTTGGTAATTAAAGTCAGAATTATGACTAAAAAGTCAAAATTCTGAACATTAAAGTCAGAATTTAAAGAAAAAAGTTTGAATTATGAGTTCATAGTCAACATAAAAAAAAAGATTGATTCACCTTTAGTTTAATTCATTAACTGATGGTTTAAATTCCTAATTGCTTAGTTTTTTCATAAAGTGCATATTTCTGACATTCCCAGTATATGAAATTGGGCAGGTGACGACCCCGTGACCTTTCTGACCACATCCTGTTTGGGCCGCCCCATCCCTTTCTGTCCCCCTGAGGGACTTCCCTCTCCTGCGGCTCCTGGCCCAACCAGCCGGGCCCGGAACGGTAAACACTACCAAAAATACACTCTCACTCTCAGCGTGACGGAAACGAGCAAACAAAAACATCGGCGGCCAGGCAGACGTCCGCGCTCTGAACCAGGAAGTGACCTCACTTCCAGCAGGAATACCTGCGCAGAAACAAAATATTTCAGGGAACGGCTGAGGAGATGTGGGATAAAACAATAAAGCATTTTAAAGTTCGGCGTTCCAGAGGTTAGAGATGTGTTCCGGGGAAGCAGCGGAGCGTGCCGGCTTTCCATGTCGCTGTCATAACGGCACAAAACCAATTCCCTGTGAGGCGGACATGTTTATTTATTCTTCACGATCCACAGGAACCTGGCAGAAAGATGTGAACTGAGGCTCACTGGAGCAGGATGAAGACGCTTCTTTAGACCGGATCTTTGTTTTACACATTTCCTTTAGTTTGACTTCCAGGTAGCTGTTCACTGGAAGAGACTGGAGCTTCAAGAAAATCCAAAACCAAAACAACCAACTCAGGTTAGAAAGAAAGGATGAGAAAATATGTTTATCACACTCAGTGTTTTTCATTAATACATAATGATAATTTTGGCAAAAGTAAAATGACAGTAATATAGCAAACAAACCATTAAAATTAACTCATTTCCAAACTAAAACAACAATACTTAGAATAATAATTAAAGTAAAATAAAAAGGTAAATATTTCTCTTAAATTACATTGTGGGATAAATAAGTATTTTTCAAAATTAACAGAAATACACAAACAAAATTAGAAACAGAAAGAAAAAAAACTGATTTGCAAACTAATTAAATAAAGAAACAAAGTAAAAATAAATATAAACTTAAAAGGAATAACATACTTATATTTAATTTGCAGGTAATAAAGCTGAAATAAAAAATATTAATCAAAAATAGAAACATAAGAAAACATTATAAAAATTACTTTAATTTTTTTTAGTTCAAATTAATGACGATTACAAAATAAAAAACTATTAAAAAAACTAATTTAAACATTTCATGCGATCGTCAGGATGATAAGAAAAAATATGCAAAGATTTTTTTAAAAACTAATTTAATTTAATATAAAATAACTAAATGTCTTTTGTGTTGGAAATTATCTATTTCTTTTAAACTTTTACAACAAATTAAGTGATTTATTTGCAAAGAGTCTGGATAGTGTTTCTTCACACACTAATAATCAAACCCAGTTATTGATTTCTTTGATTGATTCTTCATAGTTTAACAACAATGAATGTTTTCAGCAGAATCGTAGCAGAGCGGATCTTTTGTTTGGAACATCTTTCTGTTTCTTCTCCCTGATGGAAAACATAAAAAAAGATCTGGGGATTCAGAGAGGTAGAAATATGTGTGTGTGTGCGTGTGTGTGCGTGTGTGTGTGTGTGAGTCCCAGGTCCCTGCTCTAATAACACAGCGTTTCCCAGAGAGCAGTGGGGCAGCTCTCTGGGATCCGCAGGGATCTACGGATCAAATTCACACACACACAGAGCCGAGGGATGCACGGATCAGAGGGTACACACTGCGACTCCACACACACCTAAACCTTATTTCCCAGTTCAGACACACACACACACACACACCCACACACGCACACACACACACACATTTCCATAATTCAGTTAGAGGGAGAGGCTCAGAGTCAGACAGAGACGGGATTATTTAAACGAAGCTCGTTTTGTAAAAACTTCTGGAAATGAAGCAACCAAGAGCTGCCAGAATCAAAATTTTTAAGATGTTTCCTTCCAGTTTTCTCAGCATCCATGACAGGTTTGATTAATTCCAAAACCTGATGTTTGTGACAGAAACTTTAAAACGTCAGAAGAGAGGAAAATCATATTCCTCTGTATAGTATATAATTAAAATATTAATTTTGTAAGAAGTGACATCAGTGGTGTTAAGAAAACAGCACAAATTGCTACATTTTAAAGTACGCAATTATAGATACATGGATAAATAAGTAAAGAAGTTTGTCTTCTGCCCACTTCTTTTTGAGCTAAATGTGTTCTTATTACAGTATTATTATATAATACATGAATTTGATGACTCAGACAATGCTTCTTCTTACTGTATGTATATTTCTGTATGTATTTGTGTATATATTTACACACGTTTTACCTACTAAAGCATATAATATGCTTTTTTTTCTTTTATATGGCTTGAAATAAAGCAATGAATGTGAAAATTGCTGCTGGTTGGAAGCATTTCTTTCAGCTCATCAAAAAACAACAGGTGCAGAGACCAGGTGAGTTATGCAGTATAGCGCCTCCTGTAGGCTTGGAAAGGGAATGAAACTGTCAGAGAATGTGAATAATGGATGGATGAATATTGAACATCTTGTCAACACAGAATTTAATCAAACCCATTAAGTAACAGGGTTCAATTCCACACTGTTTTTGGATTAAAAGGATTTTTTTTGGTTAAAGTTTGAACATAAAGAGTACATTGTTAGAAACCTCCTGGTACAGAACTGTGACAAGCGCTAAAATTATACGATTTTAGAGCAGCAGTAGAATTTCCTGCAGGAATATTAAGAAAAGTTCAACCTTTAGTTAAATTAAAAATAAACTTTAACATTTTTGTTCTTCCATGTGGATCTCAAGTGCTTCTAAAAACATCCGAAGTGTTAAAGAAAACCCACCAAGCTGTTTTTGGACAATAAGATATTATTTGGTGCCTGAAAAATGAGCCCCTTCAAAAACCTTCTGAATGTAACCCGTTACCTAGCAACCCCTGCAGAGTTCCGCCCGTCGCCTAGCAACGCAAGTGGTGCTCCAGCACGTTTGGTTAGCTGGTTTTACTGCTGTACAATGGCTGCTGGAAAAGACAAAGTGTTTTGTGGTTGACTTTCCATCTAGAAACCACTTGCTGCATTCTTGTTGGCTGTGCATTAGGCTCCACTTCTGCTTTTCAATGTTGTACGGTTGCATGATTGCACATCTGTTTGCAGGTACTTTCAGGTGTGAGTGTGGCCAGCAGCAGATTATTTCGATTTAAAGAAGCAAGAGGCCCTAAAAATCTCAATCTGAATGCTTTATCTGCATATTGAATTGATGTATGACTATCTATCTATCTATCTATCTATCTATCTATCTATCTATCTATCTATCTATCTATCTATCTATCTATCTATCTATCTATCTATCTATCTATCTATCTATCTATCTATCTATCTATCTATCTATCTATCTATCTATCTATCTATCTATCTATCTATCTATCTATCTATCTATCTATCTATCTATCTATCTATCTATCTATCTATCTATCTATCTATCTATCTAATGCATATAAATACTATAAACTAATTATATTAAAGCGGAAGCAAATAGTTACCAGCTTGCTGTTTGCTCCTGATGTGAAAACTGTTGTTGGAGTTCTGATATTTGCAGCTGAAATAAACAAAGAGAAGAGAGCAAAACTAAAACTGAGTCGACTGTGAAGCTGGAGAGAGAGAAAGAGAGCGATCCAGGAGGACGTCAGTGATCAGGGCCACAGCATCTCTTATTTACACACACACACACATACACACACACACACACAGAGCAAAAACATCTCTTATTTACCAGCTTACGTCTGCACTATTTATGGGACGCTGGGGAGAGGCACAGAAGAGAGGAAGAGAGGAGAGGGGCTAAAATATGCATAGGGGCTGGATCTTCTGGGACGGCGGGGGGGAGTCAGACAGGAAGAGGGAGGAAGTGAAAACTGTGGCAGGAGCTGTGATGGAGAGGAGTGTGTGTAAGTGGGGCTGAAGGAGCGAAACCAGGAGGGAGGAAGGGATGCGTCCCGCCTGCTAACACCCCCGGGTGGCGCCGCTGCGTTCTGAGCCGGACATCATACGGCCCGAAAGAGGCCAGAGCCTTTCCTGGCCGGCCATGCCGCCGCCGCCGCCACTGCCTTCCATCCATCCCTACCTCATTAAGGCACACACACAAATTAGCCCATTCCACTCTCTGACAGATGTGCACACACACGCAGTAACACCCGCGTTAACCTCCACAGCTGAGGCTCTCCATCTCCCCCGGTCGGCCTCTCTGACTAGCCCACTTAGAGCGCCCTCCCATGGGGCGGTGGAGAGCGGCAGGTCAGGCTCTGGCTGAAAGTTTTCACACACACACGCACGCGTTTGGACCAAGACTGGAGAGTAACAAGATGGATGCTGGGAAATCGCTGCAGTCAGACTGAAGCACAGGAGGCTGAAAACGATGCATTCAAAACAAAAGAAAAAAGTTTTCTATTGATGTTCTTAATGTTCACTGCCCTCTGTGTCTCTATAGACCAGAAAGAATGTGAAAATGGCTGCAAACAGATGCACAATTACACAACTGTACATCTTTGAAAAGCACAAGTGGAGGCTCCTGCACAACCAATAACAGAAATGATACCATTGTAGCTGGATTATGACCTTTTCAAACTTAGTTGAAGACTTAATGACAGTTAACTCCAACACAGATGTTAAACTCTATTCACCTAAAAGTTTACGAAGCAGTCGAATAAATTGGTATTTTAGAATTTGCCCAGAAAAATAAATTTCAGGGAAGCTAAGTGCGGTAAAGGTTTTGAATTAGCAAAAGATGCTAAAGCATTAAACAAAAAAAAATTAGCCCTGCTAATTGCGGATTAGCATAGACAAATATGAATTGTCAGGACTTTGTTTTTTGCATTTTTGATCCTTTTTCTGCAGCTTTTGAGTATGATGATTATTCACTCAAAGAGACATTGATTACTGCACCTGGAGACAGATACAGATGGCTAAATAAAAATGATACCATCTGTAGCTGGATTATGATCTTTTCAGACTTTTGGACGCGCTTCTTCCTGTTTAAAAATGATCTTCAGGAAGTTCTGAGGATCTCTTGTCAGTTTAACAAAAATGATTCCTGGTTTTCCTCTGGGCCGGGTCAGACGGCAGGAGAGAACCGTGATGGAGGTTATCAGGAGTGTGTGTGTGTGGACATTAACCGACAGGGTCCAGCGGTCGCCCTGCTGCTAAATGGCCTGGCCGGCCATATGCCCACCACCTCTGGCACTACATCACCTCCACTTTATGTGGCTGACTGAGTGGCTTTCTCTTCGGGGGGACGGGAGGCTTGGCTGGCCGTCTCAACACCACTTCAACACTGCAGCTGTTATACATTATTACCTTTCAATAATTATTCTCTTTTTTCCCGCTTTCTTCACTCAGAGCACTATGGGAACGTAAACTACAAACAAAATCAGATCTGTGTGTTTCAGACTGTTCTAAAAATCTAGTGTGGGTCGCATTACTGGAAAAAAATGGGATTTGAATCTTTTTGCATGCAGTGTTTTCCCACCTTCTGATAATCGTATTGTAGTTTCCCAGTTTTGTAATTTTTTGTTATGCTTGTATTTTTTTAAAAGTCATTTTAACCTTGTTGGTATAGTTTTGTAATTCCCATCTCATTACAAAAACAAATTTGCTTAATGGAAACACATTTTTGATAAAACGTTTTTCAGCACGATCAAAATAGAAGTATTTCAAAAACTGCAATGAAAAAACTCTTTCCACTACACACCAGTCACGTGAACGACAACAAATTGTCAACTTTTCCATGATTGGTAAATAATGACACTTTAATGCAAACTTAATGCAGACTTGCACTGAAGTTGCACTTAGGCCTGTTGCAATAAACAATAAATCAATTAATCGCACAATAAATTAAAACTATCGACCTCATTTTAATTATCGCCTTTATCGTCTCTTCCAGCCTTTTTCTCTTTCTGTTGATGACACTGAATGAAAAAAGACTCAACTCCGCTGCTCTCCACTGACCCTCCCTTCCTCATATCCTCAGTGTAATGTCCAGTTCACACTACATGATCCTAGAGCTGTCAGCCGATTGTCGGCCCATTTTCAAAACCTGAGAGATCACTCATTAGCAGACAGAAATCCTACGTATAACAGTTCGATCAGGTTCCATCGTGCCGTGTGGTGTCCAACAACGGGCACAAAATAATGGCTACACGTCCAGTTAACTCATTTTAAAACCAGGCATTAATCAATGCTTTACTACAATCTACCTGCAACGCATGTGGCTCTAGTAACTCTTTTGGTTGAATGCAGTATTTATTTCCACTTTGGCTTTATGTTGTATAGTTTTTAATTAAGTAAATTTTTTGTTAATGGAGACTGAGAATCAATTCTATTTTTGTTTTTGGTTGTTTTGTTTATTTTATCAGTTCCAGTGTTGAGTGTTCTTTTGAAAATAAACTATTTATCTTTGGCAGGAAATCACATGCATTATTATGTCATTTCCATTAAATCAGTGTACAAAGGTCTTCAAATAATATTACCGTTTATCGGTATAATTTTTGAGACAATTAATTGCTCACCAAAATTTGTTCTCGTGAGTTTAGGTTTAGGTTGGACTAAAAATGTTCTTCAAGTTCTATGACCTGAAGAACATTTCCAGGACTAGAGGACTAATGTCTCAGCATGCGTTTATCTTTAGTTGCATTGATTAGTGCAATCAATGCAAAAATCAATCAGATCCACAACGCTGCTGCTGGTGTTCTGACTAAAAGCAGGAAGTTGGAGCACATCACCTCCTCTAGTCCTTCCACTGAGAGAACAGATGTTAAAATACTGCTGGTAGTTTATAAATCACAGAACAGTTTAGATGCATTAAAGATCTGCTGTTGTCATAGCAACCTTCTAGACCTCTCAGGTCTTCTGGTTCTGGTTCTGCTCTACATCCAGAACCAGAATCAATCATGGAGAAGAAGCATTCAGCTTCTATGCACCACGTATCTGGAACAAACTTCTGTAAAACAGCTGAAACACTGAGTTATAATAAATGAAATATTGACCAACATTTTGATACATAATGATGGCATTTGACAAAATGTAACGCTTCAGTTGTTGATTTTTGTGCTTTTATGATTTAAAGCTCTTTGAAAGATTTCTTCTTGTGCTCTACAAATAAACTTGACTGACTGTTTGCTTTTTAGCATCAGACAGCCAATGAAAAATAGCCTTCTGGTTAATTCTGGAACTTTAGTCCATTTGTATTGTTTTATCTTCTGTGCGCTGCTGCAGGTGAAATTTGAAATCTTCTTGATACGTCCTTGAATTTTATAGTGAGAAAAGTTTACGAAGCTGCAGTAAATCTGCAGAATGAAGCGACTCTCTGACCTTCACCTCTCAGGTTCCTGAAGACCAAAGGTTCTGGAGAAGAGAGGAAGGTTCACATCACCGCCGAGCTGACTGCAGCTGGCTAAGGACCTACTCTAGAGTGACTTATATCCACTTATGAGTCTAAATCATAGCGATCCGAAGCCTGCCAGAACCCTACCAGGACCTCATGAGGAGAGACGGAGAGAGGGATGGAAAAACGGGAAGAAAAGGCAGAGTGATTACAGAGGTGGTGTTGAGTTTTATCTGGATCAGATTCCTCTGCCATGGAGTGTCCTTGGTCACACTACCTGTGTTTCCATTACAAATGTCAGCAAATCTTTGTCTAAACTCTGCTAATGTAAAAACAAACAAAAAAAACAACACAATTTGCAGTGTTTCCATTAAATAAGAAATTAAATTAAAATCACATGTAAGTTTGTTCACACGATAAATCATTAAAAAACATGGCAGCGACGAATGTAAACTTTAAATGGTTGTGACGAAGACTGACTGTCAATATGAAGGAGTTTTTATGAATGTTTATGACTGTTGTCATAAAGTGTCAACTTTTAATGCAAAGTTTTAATGAAACTTTGCACTAAAGTATTATTATTCCCCCCAAAAAAGAAAAGTTGACAAGTTAAATGGACTTTCAGTGCAACTTTGCAATAAAAGTGTAAGCAGTATAACTGTGATGCTGTGAGAGCTCTGGAAAACCCAACCATCATCCTCCCAGCACTTCCTGTCATCTTCATCGCTTTCACTAGCAGCAGCATCCACTTGTTGATCACATGATGTGGAAAAAGTGTTTCCATTGCAGTTTTGTGAAATACATCTATTTTGACACTGCTAAAAAACTTATATAAAAAAAATAGAGTTTCCAGTAAGCAAATTAATTTTTCATAATTCCCACTTGTGTAATATTAAGGTCAATGAAAAGGCAGCAAGTGAAGGGAAACAACTCTGCAGAGAAAAGTGGGTTGAAACCACTCATCTGGTTTTAAACGTCGCTGAATCAGAAACTTTTAATTTGTTCTGCTCGGTCAGCCTTCAAAAAACTTTAATTTTTTTCATGGAAATGCAAAACATTCAGATTAAATAAACATATAACATTGAAATATTTAGCATTTGTCTGCAGAAACACATAAAAATGAACAAAAAACCTGCCACTTCCTAGGGCTTTCAAAGTTGGCGTGTTTCCATTATTCCAATTGACAGTTTTATGGAAAAGCAGCGGCAGCCAACATTCCCCTCACCGACCTGCAGACGGAGGAGGCCGGGCCACAGATCCTACCTGTAGCTCTGTCTGGAAGAAGAACTTCTGCGGACACTGGGAGCAGTCGTAGATCTTGTCCTCCTGACCGTGAACGGCGAAAATGTGCTGCTGCAGCTTGTTGGCCTGCACAAACACTGCAAGGAGGAGAAACAGAGCAAAGCGTTGCAGCGCTGATGTGATGGAAGTTAACGCAACAGGGTACGGCAAGCCGATTTTACAAAGAATCGGCTTCACCTCACTTACATTCCAGGTATCTGGAATTTGTTTAGACATATTAGTTAACTGGGTCGTTACTAGTTACATTTACTCAGTTACACTTTGGAAACAAAATACTTTTGGAAGTTTTTTTACTCTGCCATACTTTTTACTTTTATTTGAGCATATTTACTATGAAATAATCTGCCAGTGGAACCAGACGTTTTCCCATATTAGAAGCAAAATGTCAGTTCCATTGCTACCTTTTAATCAATAGTAAGGAATTATAGTCTTAAAACAAGCTGAAAAGTTACTTGTAAGTTGGTTTTCTATGCTAAGATATTTGCACTAGGAACTAGACCAAAAATACTCTGTAAGATTTTGTGTTTTTGCAAAGCTTGAAAGAAATTTCAAAATGTAATTGAAGATACCTTGAATTGTTATTCTTACCAGTCAGGATGTAAATGTAGGTATCTTAAATTGTCCTTCAGGACAGTCAAAACGTTTTTAGATAGTCAGAGGAAACAGATTTTATATTAAAACGGCTTGCCATAAAGGGGTTGAATCTGTAAAAGTTAAAATATGAATTATCATTAAGAGAGAGAGTAACTGATGAGGAAGAAATATTTTATCATCTGAATAAAGAGAAAGCAGGAAGAACCACCGTCAGCAGAACGTGATATTTATCAATTAATCATCCGGTTCTTTGGTTTTGGTTTTTGTTTTGTTAATTCCAGCTCCAGTGTTGTTTTATACCCTCCACCCCCCCATCCCTCTTTTGTTTCAGTAAACTTTTGGTTTTCACTCCGAGACTGCTGAATTATTAAGCCTCCCCACAGGAGCCGAGCCCATTTTACTAATTCATGAGCCACCAAGGAATACAGTTAAAGTTTAAAGTGTTGCTGCGCCTGGGGAGGGGGGCTGCCTGGGTTGGGGGTGGGGGGTGGGGGGTGGAGGGGGTACAACACAAGACAAACTCAACAACTGGGAGGCGGGGGGGTTAACGCAGGGAGGAAAAGTGCTGAATGTGAACACCTAATTTGGTCATTTATTTACTCTCTCCTGTGGATTAAAAACATTCACGTTGTTAACACACACATATTACACCCTCCTGCAGCAATGACCCACATTTTACAGCTTTAAGCTCACAGAAAAAAATAAATTGTGTTGAATAAAGCCAAAAAGTTTCTGAAAATGATTTGTTTTTAGACACTTCTAATCAGAGTCAATTTACAACCTCAAACTTTGACGGGTTTGACCTGACCTGAATTTAACACACACTCACGATTGAAACGATCCCCGCAGTAAAACAAACTGTAGAAGGATAGCGCACAAGACAGTGAGCCACAATATGAACAACTAAATTATTTATTTACCCAAACAAAGCATATGAATCTGTTGATTTATTGCAGTGGCACAAGCTGTTTTTTTCCTAGCGATACGATTAGCCTGTTTTAGCTTAGTGTAGCTTAACTCTATCTTTAGCGCTGCTATGCTAACTCTCTTGAACTTATCAACTTAAAGCCAAAATTATTGAACTATTCTACACTATAAATTTTAAATAACTGTTTAATTAACCACTTTTCTCCTTCATAAGTAGAGTATTTTTGTTCAATAGTCTGAGGTCGCTTTTTTAAATTACTATTAAAAATTGTACACATCAACCGAACAATGAGAAGAGAGATAGAAATTAGCCACTTGGCTTCAGTCTCATGCATTTAAGTGTAAATCTTAATTAACATGCAATGTTTGACTTTTAAACAATAAACTAGAAACAAACAAAAAATATTTGTAAAACAACACAAGCAACATTTCTGTCATCTAATCACATGCAACATGGAGCAAAATGCTAATCTATGTAAAGTATGACATGAACAAACTGATTGGCAGCGCTGGTGGCCGTGGCCAGGCAGGGTGACCAATCAGATCTCAGTATTTATCTCAAAGAGCCTTGGCCAAATGTAACTGTTTTCCACAGTTAAATTAAATATTTCTGATTGCATTGTGTGTTTGCTCCGTCCTTGAACATGGTAGCGTGCGCCTCACCTGTAAAACAGACGGGACACTTGAAGGTACCTCCCATGCCTTCGAAGCTGTGCTCTATCAGGTGGCACAGCAGCTTGGCAGGTGAGTCGAACATCTGGTTACACAGCTTGCACTCGTGATTGATGCCCTCCTCTGCAAATAGGAGACAGACACGCATGCGTAGGTTAGATCAGCCGAAACACGGAAACCGGAACATGTGACATCAGTTCGGGATATTAACCCAACACTCAGGACAGATGTCTGATGTACATAAAAAACAGGCGGCAGAGACACAGATGGACACAAAATATGCATCAAAACCCAAAACATGAATAATAATAAAAAAACATAATCACTTCACTTTATACTGAAACAAAGTTAGGCTGTTTTAGTAAATCTTGTTTTCATATTACAGTCTAATTATTTTGCTAAAGAACATTTCTATGCATTCTCTTTTAAATATGAATTTAAATATGAAAACCTGAGGTAGAAGAGGTTTATGTATTTACATTGTTTTTATTCAAAAACTCTAAAAAAAAAAATAAAAATCTAACTGCAACTCCACTGCCACAAAGATCGGGTTTGCTCAATTTCTACTGTCTAGCAGTTAACTTATAACGAAACTGACTTTTTTTTTAAATTTACAGTTTATTTTTTGACATGTTTATGGTTAAGTTTGAAAATAGTTTTGGTACACATTTTCTATTAATTTCACAAATCCTCTAAACTAGCCTGAACAGAAGAAGTGCAGCTCAACACACTAACATAAACTAAAGTAAGCTAATATCAAATAAGTTAATTTAGGCTAAGCTAAACTTATTCAAAATAAGGTAGTTTTAATAGGGTAAACAAAATAATTAGCAAAAAACTAAGCTAAGCCAATGTCAGGTAAAGTAGTAAGGCTAAAGTAAATCTGCATGCTAACTTGAGCTAAACTCAGTTTAGCTAAAATACAGTAAGGTGTACAAAACTAAGCTAAGGCAGACTATATTAAGTTTACAGGGGCTAAATGAAGCTAAGACAATCAGGGATGGTAGGCTAAGCTAATAGCTTAGCTATAGTCTAAACATAGTAAATCAACAAATGGGTAACATTAAGAAAAGTTATGGTGAGATAAGCTAACGTAAGGCAGGCTAAAGCAAATGGATAGATTCAGCTGAGCTAAGCTAAGCAAAAATACTTTAGCAGTGTAAAGTAAGATAGGCTAACTAAAGGCAATGCATGGCAGGAAAGGAAGCTTAGATTGGCTCAACTAGACTACTAAGAGTATAGTAACCTTAAAAAGGTCCAGTTAGAGTAACCAATATAAGATAAAGTAGGGCAAGGTAAGTTTAGCGATGGGATACATTAAGACAAGCTTTGTTTCTTATCTACTACATATTGCTTTGATGCTTTTCAGACTGTGTAAGAAACAGAAACAGAACAGGTGTGCCAGGTTTTAGGTTAAGATACCATGCAGATTATTTCACTTATAACAAGACATTTTTGCCATGTTGTAAGTGAAACAAGCGTTATTTCAATCAATATTAAGGAGTTACTGATGTAAAACAGGCTCCTATACCCCACTGAAAAGTACTTGTAAACTATATTTTCATTATTTCAGCTGTACTAGAGTGTAGCAGACCAAAATTACTTGGTAAGATTTTGTGTTTTTGCAGTGAAATATCAAAAAGCAATCAAGAAACACCTTAAAAAACATGAGGATGTATTGATTGTTAATGTGAGCACAAAAAACTACAACAATTAAAAACACTGAATACCGTTCCAACGTTTTTACATCAAACATAAAGCAAAAAGAGTAAAAATAATCTTTTATATGACAAAATAAGTGATAGCGTGCAGAGCCATATCCACAGTCGTGTTTTTTATTTTTGTGTTTGTGTCTATTTTAAGACGGTGTGAGTGACATCACTGCCCCCACGGTGAAAGGCCAGATGAAGGTGGGCGTCGTAAACACAAACACACACAGGCACCCCTCGGTGATCGAGTCCCCTGCCTGTTGTCCTTATCACCAGCGTACCAAACAGGTCCGATACCCCAGTCGCCCACACACACAGCACGAGGTAACACACACACTCACACACACACGCCACAGGACCGAACTGCCGGGAGACATCAGATGGTGTCGTCTGCAGGCCAATCTGTGACCCCCATGGAGCGGTGCACACACACACACACATACACACACCCTCTTTTTTAACACTTATCTCATGTCCTGTAAGTGCTAACACACACACGCACTCTGCAAAGTCTCCGCTGCAGGGGATCGCAGGGTTAATAACGTCTTCAATCATGCATCCATGACACCCATACTGACTAATACACACACGCACACCGAGATTTTTTATCTCTTCTTGCCTCAAAGGCCATCACAAGGGTGCCCTAATCCCATCTCAATAGCTGCGTGTGTGTGTGTGTGTGTTGTGGTCCCGATCCCCAAACAAGCCCCGTCTCCACACGCACACACACACTGAAACCTCAAAGGCTGCGAGGTTGTGAGGGGCGCCAGCATGTCCGAGACACACAGAGACAGATAGAGGTTCATTATCATTTACCAGGAGATTGAAGCAGCAGGAGAGAGAGTCACATGGAGCGACGCATGCAGAGAGAGACAGGGGGAGGCGGAGGGGGAGACAGGAGGAAGGGTGTGCAGCTGCAGCTTTTCAATTGGTTCCGATTTTATTGTTTAAGAAACAAAAAGTTTAAGTTTGGTTTGGAAAACAGGCACACTGCAAAAAACACAAAATTTTAACAAGTATTTCTGGTCGAGTTTCAAGTGGAAATGTCTTAGTACGCTTGAACTGAGACAAAATTAAAGTACAAAACACTTTTCAGCAGGATAAAAGAGTCAACAATTCATTAATACTGATGAATAATGTCTTGTTATAAGTGACAGGTGATAATCTGACAGTGGCAGAACTTCATCAGTACTAAAGTTGTGTTTTCCAAGCATATAGTGCAATTTTATAGCACAATAAAGTAACTATGTTAACGTCAGTTGTTACAAAAATGCTATAAATCTCAAATATTACTTTAAATAAATTTGACTTCAGAATTTAACATCTTGAAATTGGGTCTCTGTCTCTTTAAAAACTCCTGCTCTTCCTGAAGCTCTATCTTCAGGAAGCCATCACAACATGGCTCCTCTATTGACCCTTTAACAACATTTTTACCAGCGTTTCACTGAGAAGTGGCTCCTATAATGAGCTCAGCAGGTGTTTGCTAATTGCTGCTGGCTAGTCTGAAGGAGCAGAGTGGATGAGAACAGAAGCTCTGAAGGTTGGAAACTGCAGCTCAGAGGAGGAGCTAAGCCTCGAAGGCGGGGCTAGGTCCACCCAGGCGTTTTCACAGCTGAATGGTCGCCATGGAGATTAAAGGATTTTTTTAAAACATGCATGAAAGAATCAAGGTAACACTCGAGGTATGTGACAATATAACAAGTCGATTTTAAATAATACTGCCCCTTTAAGAAATTATTGACTTTAAACAAGCTCCTATTTTTTGTTGAAAAATAATTGTAAGTTAGTATACTTTAAATAAGACAAAACAAAGATATTTGCAGTGGAAATGGCACCAAAACTTCTTGGTAGGATTTATTAAATATTTCTGTCTCGTTTCAAGAGGAAATATCCCTGGTTAAAAAACCAAATTCTCATTTTCAATAATGACTTTTTCAGACAACATTGATGATACATCTTAGTCTTGAAATAAGACAAAATTAACTTAAAAGTAAATTTTCAGCAAGATGTATGAGTTTGTTTTAGGTTCCTTAATATAGATTTTTTTTTAAAGGTACAGGCTCCATTTGATCAGCCAGAGGAACTAATAAGTTTTAATCAATTTTAAGGAATTATTGACCTAAAAGAAAATCCTTTATCTAACTGAAAAGTTGCTTTTGAGTTAATTTTGTATTATTTCAAGTATACCAAGTTATTTGCTAGAAACTAAAAGAATACTTGGTAATATTTGGAGTTCCTACAGTACAGAAGATGAAGAACTGCCTACACACCATTGATGTTGGTGTGTGTGTGTGTGTGTGTGTTTTGGGTACGGGGTTGTGTGTGAGGCATCTTCAAGCCGCGTCCTCGGTGGGGGTAAAGCTGCCTCAGAAGCTGCCTCCCTCTCTCCCACGCTGCCAGGATCAGAGGGAGCGGTCAAACATCAGCCACCTTTACATGAACACAACGACCTACTTCTACGCTCAGTTTCTCTGAGATCCTACAAAGAAACATCTGAGCTGCTCGGCAGCGCTCACACTACCAGCAAGTTTTTAAGCCGCAGTTACAAAAACAATCTGAAACTTTGGAAATAAAAATGTAAAAAAAACCCAACCCTGCAGGATGTTATATTTTACTTTAACAACTGATACTTTAGCTAACATGGATTCTCAATGTGCTGAAGACTAATGAGGAAATTATGTGATTGGATTTAATTAGTTAAAACTAAATTGATCAATATCTGGTCAGCATTGCAGGATGTTGGTGGTGCATAAGACTAACATGACACTTTCATAAACATGGAACATTTATAACTGTTGTCATGAAGTGTCATGTGGTGAATAATAACATTTGTAATGCAAAGTTGCATTAAAAGTGTTATCTTTGCATCATTTGGTTGATAATGACACTTTTGAAGAAAGTTGTGTTAAAACATGAATAAAAAGTCCATTAAATCTGTCAAATTTACATTAAAAGTTTCATTATTTACCAAATGACACTTCATGTTTATGACAGTGTCATGTCAGTCTTCTAATAAAGTATTACCAAAAATATATTTTCACTAAACTGTACTTTTTACTTTTTCTGAGGTAATTTTATGATGAATTATTAAATGAGTAAAATTTCTGTGAACTCAACCCCCTGTGATTAACTTCACTGAATGAAGAACAAACTTGTTTTAATTATAATAAACAAATAATAATCAGCCAGTGGAAACAGTACGTTTTCATCAACATTAAGGAATAATTGACTTAAAACAATCTTGCTAAAAGGACATTTTTTGTCTCAATTCAAGCTGAGATACTAGCACTAGAAACCAGACTAAAAGTACTTGCTAAAATTTGGTGTTTTTGCAGTTCAAGCTGCAAAAACATTTTTATTTTGTGTTTTTAGTACCAGATCCAATCATTTACAGTCTTTGCCTCCACCAAGCCATCATTTCTCAGTTGCCCAGGATTCTTCTGTACGAAGCCAAACGTTGAACTACAGGCTACGTTTCATGTATAAATTTAAATAGAAATAGAAAATAGTTTTTAATATTTTTATTGCACTTTTTGAGTAGCTTAAAGGTTGGTTTAATTTTTCAACCTTTTTAGGATAAAGTTATTGTAGCTATTCAGTTTTGGACCAACAGAAATACAATCCCAGCTCTTTGTTAAAGTATGGAAACATCACTTCCACTGAGGAGACTGTCTTCCCTTTCTGACATAAAGTCAAATACATTCAGTTTTCTATGACCGTTATCTTTTTAACAGTGCTTCGTTTCATTTCTTTATAAATTCCCGTGCACAGGAACATGTTTCATTACGACATCAAACCGACAACAGAAACTTTAGGAGCTCATTTCTGGTCAATCAATTAGAGTGAGAGCAAAAATGGCTGCAAACGGAAAAAAAGAGAAAGGAATCCAAACTAGAATGAACGTGAAAGCCTCAGAGAGAACAGAGGAGAAAACAGTGAGGTGCAGAGAGATAATTGGGCTGTCCGGAACAAGGGCATGGAGAGAGGCCTCCAATGCCTCTGTGTGTGTGTGTGTGTGTGTCCCATGAAAGACTTCTCTTTTCTGACAAATACATTGTTTTGATCAATGTGTGTGTGGGGACGGCTGTCTCTGTGTGCCGTCCCCCCGCGCAGCCCAGTCCGTGTGCGACCCATAGTGAGATGACAGAGTCGCAGAGCGTCCTGCCGCTACGCTTTGTCTCACAGAGAGCATTTGATCCAGCAGCACATGAACACACACACACACACACACACATCCCTGGGAGACTTTCCCTGGGACGGAGAACATAGGGGAGGACACAGCCAAAGAGGCAGGGTGAAGGTTAGGGCTTACAGTTCTCTACCAACCAACTCAAATCTAACTTTTTCTGGATTTTAACTCAAACTAACCACGACAATAATCCTTTGTCGCTTTTATCTACAGATCCTAAGATGCTGGTTTCATCCAGGAGAAAGAACTCGTTCAAACCTCTGGAAGCCCCAGTATGTAACTTTTACAAAAACATATTTCCTTACATATTGGTTGAAACTGACTGTCATGACAGTATGGATGAGACAGAAAATCAGTGAGGAAAAAATGAGCTCCTCTGGCTTCTCCTCTGCTAACTAGAAAAAACCAATCAGGCAGGAGGCGGGTCTTAATGCTGTCAATCACCCATGTGAACATGTTTCTTCATGTGCTAAAGGCAGAGAAACAACTTACTGCTACAGGAAAACTGTTTATCTGCCGTCATCAGTGGCTATGCTAACTAGGCAGAGCATTCTTGGCAGACTCAGCTAACTGTAGTGTAGCCTATAGCAACTGGGTGAAGGGTGAACATTGTGTACACGAGGGTGATTAACAGCGCTAAGACACGGCTCCTGGCTCAGCTTGGTTGTTGCTGACAAAGCAGTGTATTTGTGCAGTGAGCTTATTTTCTTCACAGATGATGTGTTTTAAATTATGCACGACAAAAACACAAAATCTTAAAGTATTTTTGTCTGGTTTCTATTGCAAACATGAGTGCACCTGAAATAAGAAAAAAACTAGCTTACATGTAACGTTTCAGCAACATTTATGCTTTCAGTCAATAATTATTGAATATTGGTGAGAAAGTCCTAGTTCTGAGTGGCACAGTGGCGCAGTTTGCCTTGCAGCAAGAAGGTCCTGGGTTTGATTCCCGGCCCGGGGTCTTTCTGCATGGAGTTTGCATGTTCTCCCTGTGCATGGTGGGTTCTCTCCGGGTTCTCCGGCTTCCTCCCACAGTCCAAAAACATGACTGTCAGGTTAATTGCTCTCTCCAAATTCGCCTCTCGCCAGGAGCGTTAGCTGGAGATCAGCACCAGCAGCCCTCCTGACCCCACTATGGACAAGGCTGGTAGAAAATGGATGGCTAGTTCCACTGGCCAATTATTTCACTCATAAGATATTTTTCCATGCTTTTAGTGAAATAATCTGCCAGTGGAAATAGTACCTTTTCATCGATACTAAGAAATTATTGACTTAAAACAAGCTCCTTTATCTTGCAAGTTAGTTTTGTCTTGCCTTTGTATGATTTTGCAGTGTGGATCCAGGAGTTGTCTTAGTAAGATTTATTATTGAGAACTAAAAACAGTTGTCTAAAAACTGAATTTTATCTCCATCCCTCATCATATCTGGACATATTGTAAGAGGAGGTTTTACCCAATAAGCCACTGAACAATGAGCCAATGAAGCAACTCTGACACCCCCAGGTAATCGCTGCGTGTGCATCAGCAGAATAACAACACAGATTCCACTTGAGGCAAAAAAAACATTACAAAATTTAAAGCAGAACATACATGTTGAAGGAAAACGCGGTCCATACTGTAGTCATACTCACAATTACAAGCCCACCGCTGTGACATATTTCACACAAACACACAGCGCCGTTGCTCATGCTGTTGCTCGGTCTCATTCTCTCTCATTAACCACCTTTTCCTCTCTGCTAATTGACCAGAGGAGCAGGACCAGGTGGCATCATCCCATTTACGCTGGCCTCATCTCAGACCCCTGCAACACGCAGCTCAACACAAATGAGCTCCTTGGTTTGTGCTGGCGACGGATCCCTAAGGTGCTCCCCCTCTTAAACACCTCGGCATGCATGCAAACACCCACCTTCCCGGCGTCGCTCTAAACGAGCTGCCGGGGGTCCCCCGGGCGTCTGCCCTCCATTACTGCCCGTCTCTCCGCCTGTCAGCCCCCTCCATCCCTAAAATCCATATCAGAGCGTGTCTCTGTTCGGTCCTTTGTGCCGTAAAACAGGCATCTGCACTTCAAGTGAAAATACGAACCCAAGTAATTCAGATTTATTCAACCATTTTACAAATTTCCTGTTTTATTCTTTTTTAAAATACTCAGCCTGGTTGGGAACCTGTAATGTGGTCTTAAAATAGAAAAACACAGATATTGATATTTGAACTCTATCAGCTGAATGTTTGATGTAACGACGTCAATAGATGTCAATGCTTTTTATTGTTAAACGAGTTTCTTCGTCTTTTGGCTTCTTTTTGATTCTACACTGCAAAAACACAAAATCCTACCAGGTATTTTTGGTCTAGTTTTTAGTGCAAATATCTTAATACACTTGAAATAAGACAAAACAAACTTAAAAGTAACTTTCAGCATAATATGGATGCTTGGTTTCAGTCAATAGTTTCTTAAAATTGATGAAAAAGTTATATTAGTGTCCCTAATGGATGATTTCACTTTTACCACAGGAATAATGTCTTGTTATAAGTAAAATAATCTGCCAATGGAAATAGTACTTATTTTAATCAATATTGAGAAATTATTGACTCAAAACAAGCTCCTATATTGTGTTGAAAAATTACGTTTAATTTAGTTTTGTCCTATTTCAAGTGTATGAAGATATTTGGACTAAAAGATGGACCAAAAGACACTTGGTAAGACTTTGTGTGTTTGCAGTGCCGGTATAAACATCCTTATTTTTACGCCAATCCACATCCTAGAGTGTCTGACGAGGTGTGGCTGTGAGTTAGTTTGTGAAAAAGTTCTAGTTTAAGAAAAAAACCTTCAACTTTACGTTTAATCTGTTTGACAGACATTTTGAAAAAAGTTCAGTGATTTCAGGAG